>NC_141695.1:100463663-100671163 GCF_964263255.1 Lissotriton vulgaris
GCTAATGCCCAGAGTTGCCGAGTGTGATTCCTGAGAATTATCGAGTCCGCTGACCCTGGTCCACGGCCCTGCCGCGTCGGGAAATGAACCCTGGTCCCTCGCAGTCCTCTGCTTCCGGGTCTGCCGCCTCTAACCAGTGAGCCACACCACTCCACTCCCTGCAGAGAATTCCAGACCATCTAAGGCTACAATGTAATTTTCAAACAAGTCAATCGACTCCTCCCATGAAAGTGGAAGTACAATTGAGGATACAGCCATTACAAATAACTTTACTGCAGAATTCCCCAATGGATACCCAAAAAAGCTCTTTAGATGGTGTTTTTCTCTGCATATGCAATACACCCAGCAACCAGCAGAAGGCTCACTTTGCCTAGAGATGATAATCTCCCTTGTACACTGAAGTGACTGGAATGAAGGAAGTCAGCTGTTTACATAGGCATAATCGAAATGCTGAGCTTGAGGCGCTCACACCACATTTGACAGTGTTAAACTGCTTCTGCCAGTGTTTGTCCACTTTCCTCACCACACAGCTGTTCCTTCGAAAATGGAATTTCTTCCACAAGCGCTTAAATTCCGCTGTCACTCTCAAGCTTTCAAAGCATACAATGCGTATTAAACGCTCCTCTACCTCTTTCGCTCTGTATGAAATCACGCCATACCGACAGTTCTCATGCTCAGACACGCACGCATACGTTACTCCCTCCTTTGTAAGGCGATGACAGGTGATTTCTTCACAAACTACGCTCGACAATCTTCATGCGCAGAGCCATGCAGCACCACAGTAGACGTCAATGTTGACAGGAAAAAAGGCGGCAGACCACGTCTACTTCACACGCCTCTTGCAGCAAGGGTGTCACTACAAAGGCTGGCGCTCGTCGCCACAAAAATGTAGTGACGACACCGGACACGGGATCAAACAGGAAAGGTTTATTTCCATAAAATCAAGACGACCCTCAAAGCAGCAAGCAAGCATGTCACCTCACGCCAACCTAACACCAACTGTTACCGATAGAACTCAGCAACGTGAACATTCTAATTGACGTAATGCATGGACCGGACGCAGCAGAGTCCAAAAAGGATAAGTCACATCACAACAGACACCACTCTACAATAGTCTTCCATTGTTGCGTCTTGAACTGGGTTATATAAACAATATTGGTCAACTCACTTTTCGGTGGATATCATATCCTTTTAACAACCTTCTTCAGGACCTATCGCTCATAATTTTTCTTCTTTTGCCCAACACAACAAGTGGGATAAATTACAATGCTGGGCTTATATCAAAACTATATAGCAAGCTTTGATTGACATATTTTCTGCATCACCAAATTACTCATCCCCTGGCCAGCAAGTGACATTACCCAAAAGAATCAAGAACACCTGCCTGGAGCACAAGCTAAAGCCTGACCCGACACCCCTGTGAGATGGAGACTGCCTGGAGGGAGCAAGGTTCAGTGTCGATCCTGCTGAGTGGGTCCTGGAGCAGTGTGAGATTCAGATCCATCAGGACTGTCGAACTGATCGAGGTCATCTGCCTGTGTGTGTTGTTCATGACGGCCATATGCGGGGGAGGTTTAAGAGGGGCACAGTGAATCTTAAGGGCCGTCGCATTTGTACAGTGCTGCAGTGAAGATAGGCAATTACAGAGAGAAGAGGAGCACTCAAAATTATACCCCAATTGTAAATTCTGAAGTAAACCAAGGGTGCAAGCTGCTAAACTATGTTGGCCACATAGTTAGAAAACAACAAGAAGATATGCAAGCAAAGCCTAAATGCAGGATGCACTGTTCCTAGGAGAATGAAAATTCTCACGATTTAAAATAATTAGCAGACTCTATTAAATCAGTAGTCTTTAACTTTATATTGCAGACATTGATTTTATTTTGCAATGTTGCTATTCCAGAACAAAACTATGTTCTTAAATTGTCTTGTAAATCATACACCAAAAACATTTCATATACCTGTATTATTCTTGGCATTAGAGAAAATCAAATGTATACATAAATACATGAAACTCGATGTGCTGCGTAGTTATTCATTTAGAACAAAAACATTGTGAATGGTAAATTGATGTCGCCCGATGCATTTCGGGAAGCCCTGTTCCCTTCTTCAGGGGCGAAAACCTAGACAAATGTGATACAAAACCGTGTAGCACATGTGATTTGTTTATACACTGCACAGTTTACCAACTGGTAACTATGATATTGATATGTATGTTCCTCCTTGTGTCCAACTAACATTTATTAACCGTTGGATTATAATTCTGATATATACTTTTTTTGTATCACATTTGTCTAGGTTTTCGCCCCTGAAGAAGGGAACAGGGCTTCCCGAAATGCATCGGGTGACATCAATTTACCATTCACAATGTTTTTGTTCTAAATGAATAACTACGCAGCACAGCGAGTTTCATGTATTTATGTATAAATTTGATTTTCTCTAATGCCAAGAATAATACAGGCATATGAAATGTTTTTGGTGTATGATTTACAAGACAATTTAAGTACATAGTTTTGTTCTGGAATAGCAACATTGCAAAATAAAATCAATGTCTGCAATATAAAGTTAAAGACTACTGATTTAATAGAGTCTGTTAATTATTTTAAATCGTGAGAATTTTCATTCTCCTAGGAGCAGTTAAGATAGGGCCATCGCCCTGTGTAGTCCTGTGACCTGAAAACAGACGTCACCTTGAGTGCACAGAACGTGACTCCTATATGCCAGGCGGCGGGGGCAATAAGGAAGTGGCGGATTGTTGCCTGTGATAAGTGTGCAACAATTAATTCAGAACTGGTACTTTGTCATTGGAACTGGAGTAGTCCCCCAGGTCTGCCATAGGAAACATATAGTACTTACTGTGACAATGGAGGTGCACCGTGGCGGTCCACTCAGTGCCGGCCGAGACAAGACTTCCACTTATCCCTGTATCAGCAGAATTTAACCTCAACCCAGAACAACTGAATGCGCCCAGGCCTTCTGTTGCATCTCCAGTGGGAGTGGGTAGGACTGCACCTCGAATCACAAACCCTTTGTGGGGAGAATCTGCTTTGATTAGAGTGCCAAAGGTGTAAGGACATTGTACTTTGAATAGCAATTGTGGGTCTAACACTCATTCTCTAGCGGGCCTAACCTGGTTGCTGCCTCAGGTGAAGGCAGAAGGCAGAATAACCCCAGTCGGTAGTTAAAAAAGTGAGACACTGATGTACGCAAGCGCAGTGTTAGAATACAGATCATATAAGGAGTGTTATTATTTAGTGTGTACTGTATTTCGCTTTTAGGACATTGTTATTGAGGTTGCTGAACATATGTTTATTTGTGAGCCTGTGCTCACATTTCACCTAATCATCCCCAAGAAACCTTGAACTGCTCAGCTTGTGGTACCAGAGTCAAATGCTGAAGGGGTACTTGATATGATGATATGATAAAAATTATTCATACAGCGCACGTACACCAACGGTTTCTTGGCGCCTACAAGGACAAACTGAGAACACAGCAGTAGGTGAAGTAAGTTAATTGTATGCTTGGGAGAAAATCCAGGTCTTAAGCGCCCTCCTGAATAGGGGTAGGAGGAGATTAGACGGAGATCAGGAGGAAGTGAGGTCCAGAGGAGTGGAGCCTGCAAGGAAAAACTCAGACCACTATGCTTCTTACGTCTAAAGGTGCATGTGAACAAAAGGTTTGAGCATGAAGATCGAAGGACCCAGGAAGGAATATAGCAGTGGATACGAGAGGCAATAAAGGCCGGGCCTTGGAGAGAGAGGGCCTTGCGAGTCAGGCAGCCCAATTTAAAAAGGCTGCGCTGAGCCACAGGGAGCCAGTGAAGGCTCTTAAGAAGGGGCTTAGTATGACTAGACTTTGGCTGTCCATAAATGAGTCTAGCTGCTTGCTTCTGAATAAGTTGAAGTTGATGGGATTGGTAAGCGGGCATTCCAGCGTACAATGCGTTCGCATAGTCAATCAAGGATATGACCAGTCCCAGAGTGACTTGGAAGAGGGCGTCATGAGAGAGGAATCTGCTAATTTTCCTGATGCGACATAAGTGGAAGAAGCAAGCCGAAACCACTGATTTTATTTGGGGCCCCATAGAGAGGTCCTGGCTGATGGTAACTCCTAGGCTCTTAACCGAGTTGACAGGGGATGGTGGACAGCCCAGGGAGCGTGGCCAGAAATTGGTGTTCCAAGGATTTCCTGGAGGCCCTTTGAGGACCAGCTCAGTCTTGTCAGGATTAAGCTTGAGCTGGTTTGCATTCATCCAACTGCTAATGAAAGTCATGGTAAATTGAACGTTCTCTACGGAGGAGGGGGAAGAATCAATGTTGAAGATGAGCTGAAGGTCATCCTCATAATTAAAAATGACTACTGGTCTTTTCTGAAGCTCTGAAATCAAAGGAAAAATGTACAGGTTAAATAATAAAGAGGAGAGGGAGGAGCCCTGAGGGACCCCACAAGTGAGGCTTTTTTCCTCTGACGTAAAAGTGGAGAGGCGGAACGCTTGATTTCGCTCTCGAAGGAATGATGCGAGCCACCTCAACGGAGTGCCCCGGATGCCGGCGTTCTCGACCCGATCCAGAAGGATGGCATGGTCGGTATCGAACGCCGCCGACATCAATACAACGATAAAACGGTATCATACTTGGCCCAGTTGCTCGGGATCCTTAGTAGGCCGGGCCCTGGGAAATCAGGAGGAAGAGGCCTCAAATACCATAATTGGGCCCAGTAGCTCCTGCTTGCCCCGTGGCCCTCTATAAAGGGTTCTGACAATGACACACCATTTAAATGGTTCTGCCATACCCTCATTGGTCCTGGCCATTAGGTGAAATAGATGGGTGCTTCAAGGCTAACAGATGACCTCTGCCTTCTCCCCTGTCTTTATTAAGTACACTAGCAGCCCGTCCCGACGTTGCCGGGTATGAATTGCTGATGGCCAGTAGTATATTTTGTAGAATTTCGTTTCGATAGCACTTCTTATCTGTGACAGGCCTGGGAAACGCTCCAATTCACAGTGCACTGCTGATGCACTTAAGAGTGCGCAATCAGTAGTGTGTGAACTCTAGTTTCCCTACTTTATTTTTCCTTGCAATATTATATAGCGCGAACTCGACAACATGGCATGAGCACAATTTACATTACAGAAGAACACATTCATTTGTGGTAGGCACGGGGAGACAAAGCGATTTGCCTGGAATCACAGGATGTTGAGCAGATGCCGAGATTCAAACGTAGCTCCCCAGCTCTAAAGTTCGCAACTCTAGAACTTGTGTCGGGAGGTGTGTCTAAAAGTGTATGTCGGTGCTGGCCATCAATGAGAGAGACCTGTGCATTTTTCAAATGGGTGGTGGTGGTGAAAAAATATGAGTATGTTGCTGGAGATGTGGGCCGCCGTGCCACCAATGTACTTACCGGGTGAGGGTAAACACCCATTATTCTGCAGCTTTCTTTCCGCATACCATCACTCTGCATACTTTCATTACGAAAGTACCATGACTCCGCAAATGCCATTATAACGTATGGTATTACATTTTATATGCTTTTACCACGCATACATTTACAACGAAATTCGTTGTAAATGCACAAATGGTAAAAACATGTTTTTTGTTAATGTTTGGATAAGGTAAGTATGGGTATAGTGGTAGATGATTTGGGGAACTGAGGTATATGTTTTGGGGTGTTTGCGTATTTTAAGGGTTCAGATATAGTTTTGGGTTTTGGGGTACAGGGGTATATTTAGGGTTCAGGGCTAGGTTTGGGTTTTGGAGTATAGGGGTATTTTTAGGGTTCAGGTGTAGGTTTGGGTTTTGGGGTACAGGAGTATTTTTAGGGTTCAGGGCTAGGTTTGGGTTTTGGGGTTCAGGGTTAGGTTTGGATTTTGGGGTACAGGGTTATTTTTAGGATTCAGGGCTAGGTTTGGGTTTTGGGGTACAGGGGTATTTTTAGGGTTCAGGGGTAGGTTTGGGTTTTGAGGTACATGGGTATTTATAGGGTTCAGGACTAGGTTTGGGTTTTGGGGTACAGGGGTATTTTTAGGGTTTAGGGATAGGTTTGGGTTTTGGGGTACAGGGTATATTTATAGGGTTAAGATGGGTTAGTGTTTAAGGGTGTTGGAGTATTTCAAGGAGTACGGGTGGGTTATGATTATGGGGTGCAGTGGTATTTAAAGGGAGCAGGGTGGGATTAGCACACGATATGAGACATGGCATGAAGGGCGGAACGTACCACACGCCCCCAGTGTTTGTCACGCTCCCAGCACACGCCCAGAGCACAACGCAGACACGCCCACAAGGGACAACTTTGCTAGCACGGTTCTTTTACCTTTTAAATGTATATGGTGGGCGTCTGCATAGCCTATGTCCTTCTGCTGCAACTGCCCTTTCCAACGCTGTATTGGGTGTTGTGATTGGTGCTGTGGTTCCTGAGATTACCCGCCTCAAAGGTTTGGGCTCTCTCTTTATTATATTAGTATGGATTTTGAATGAAAATGCATACCTAGTCTTAGTTCAAGAAACATACTGGCATCTTTCATACAGGCAGTCCACCTGTAACTGGTGACTAAGCCATCAGAAAGTATGTAATTTGAGTAAGTTGATTCTGTGATCAGTTTATCATATGGCATTAGTGACCTAAACATGTCAGGCAGTGAGTTAAGAAAAAGACTGAGAACTTACAAGTTACTGAATTCGTTTCCATCGACCCATTTCCATGGTTGATCAGTTTCCCTCTGCAGACCAATCCAGTGATGCCGCTCTCCTTTGTAACGTAGCATGAAATCCTGTGAACACACATGATAAAGATACATACAGAAATGCACAGATTAGAGCTGAGCACAGTAGTTTGTAGAGTTACAGAGTGCAGACTAACAGATATTTCCAAAAAGCATGAAGAGTACATTTAGACACACTCATAAGCCCAACTTGATTCGAGTAAAATGTTAGTTCGTCGCTGAAAAAAGAGCCAATTTGAGTCACATAACTGCCCTACAGTTTTATATTCATCTGCAAAAGACCGATTAACTAATGCGATATGGATTTCCCTTAAGAGAACTGTGGAGGCGTGGGGGTAAATTTAACCGCTACAAAATTGTAGGACAGCGACTTTGCACTGTAGCTGTAACAACCTATAACCACGAAAAGATGATGTGAATATATTCATAGAAAGAAACCACCATGGACATTTGCCTGCTCAATGCATCACAATACTGTCTGGACTTAGTACCTAACAAAACAGCTGCAATCATCTCAAATAGAGACCTCAAATAGTGCTTGTCTGAGAAGCATTTATTTTTACAGCAACAGTTGTAGCCAGTTTATTTATGGATGCAAAAACAACAGTTGATGGACAGAATGTAGTACAAGGTCATACATTCACCCCAGTGCAGAGATGTGGGCCTAAATCCATCTTTGTTTTGCTCACCATGCCATTCCAGTTTGCACCGAGCCATATGCAAATCAGTCTTGACCCCGAGCCCCATGAGAACAGTCCAGCCCGAACTGCCAAGCCAGGTCCTCCATGAACTGGAAACAAGCATCCTAGGACTGGTTTCGGCTTTCAGCCATCATCAGTCAGGATGTCATACATTCACCCTAGTGCAGAGATCTGGGCCTAAATCAATCGTTGTTTTGCTCACTATGCCATCCCAGTTTAAAGCTATCATGGCTGATAGGGGCTGAAAGCCCGAAACCGGTCCTAGGAAGCTTGATTCCGGTCCAGGGAAGACATGGCCTAGCAGTTCGGTCTGGACAACAGTTGATGGACAGCATGTAGTACAAGGTCATACATTCACCCCAGTGCAGAGATGTGGGCCTAAATCCATCTTTGTTTTGCTCACCATGCCATTCCAGTTTGCACCGAGCCATATGCACATCAGTCTTGACCCCGAGCCCCATGAGAACAGTCCAGCCGAACTGCCAAGCCAGGTCCTCCATGAACTGGAAACAAGCATCCTAGGACTGGTTTCGGCTTTCAGCCATCATCAGCCAGGATGTCATACATTCACCCTAGTGCAGAGATCTGGGCCTAAATCAATCGTTGTTTTGCTCACCATGCCATCCCAGTTTAAAGCTATCCTGGCTGATAGGGGATGAAAGCCCGAAACTGGTCCTAGGAAGCTTGATTCCGGTCCAGGGAAGACATGGCCTAGCAGTTCGGTCTGGACTGTTCCCATGAGGCACAGGGTCAAGACTGATTTGCATATGGCTATGTCTGAACTGGGGTGGCGTGGTGAGCAAAATAACGATGGATTAAACCCAGGTCTGTGACTGGGGGTAAATGTTTGACAAATGTACAACATTCCGTCCATCATCTTTTTGTGTTGCAGTTTATTTATGGAGGCAACAAACTGGTTAAATTGATAAACGATAAACGTAATCAGAAAAACCTTTAGTATTATGGGCTAGGTTTACCAATAATTGAAATACAAAAAAGGCACAAAGTAGTCAGAAGCAAACGGAGTTACCTACATCAACTAACACCTTTGGTGTGGGCCAACAGGTGAAACGCGCATCCCAACCTTTGCGCAGCCGTCGGCCCTTGGCCGATACTAGGAAGGGCTGGAAAGGATTGTCCGAACTTGCACTGGAGTATTCATTTTGTTTTTAGGTCTTGCCTAGCGAACGCAGAGCATGCGCTGCATCGCTTGGCGAGACTCTATTGTTGTGGGTTTGGTAAGCGAAGGGAGACAAACCTCGTGCGCGCACATGGCGTCTCTTCTGCCTCACATGCTCCCACTGCGTGCTCACACTACAGGGCAGACACGCGCTTGTTGCTTACTGAAAACCGTGACTTGAAGAAACAGTTCACAACCTCTCTTTCCTTCTTTCATTTAGTTGCTTACCTGTGAAATGGATCCAAAAAATAAAAAGACTCTTGCGGGAAATGCACTTTTTCTACTCCAAAGTGCAGCCTCAGGATGGAGAGAAATAAAAGGTTTTAAATATGAAAAATAAATACATCACTAAATAAAGCAAGACAGGGTGGTTGCTTTATCAGCCTCACTCTACAGGCTTTGCAGTGAAGCGCTACTTTTGTTTTCTCGGCTTTCTTTAAACAGCATTGTTGTCCCCAGGTGGGGAAGTGCATCATTCCTAGATGTATTGCAATACCAGGTTGATGGGTGGACTGGAAAACAAAATGTGTACCATGGCTCTGTGTTTATGGACGTGGTCTTTTTAAACCATACTGCTTATGTTTTGTAAGGATATAAGCAATGAAACGGTCCTTAACTTTTCAGGTAAAACCACTCGCTGATTTCTGAATAGTGAGTGAGAGATTGTTAAGGTAACAATGTTGTTTCTGCTTATATTTCACATGCTTTACTTATTCTTGCACTCCCTTTGAGTGTTTGCTTTTACTTTTTTTATTTTTTAGGCAGGATATTACTCTTATCTAGTGCATAATTTGAATTGAGCCACATCCAAGTGTTTATAGCGGGCACAATTTGGTTGTAGCTGAAGGCAGTGCGAGTTTCTCTCAGTGGGGCCGTATGGTGTTCAGTGGGGGAGAGGATGTGGCACTATGGCCAGAGCTGTCGAATTTTGAACCGGGGAACCAGGTTCAGCGTTCATGAAGAGTACACCAGACGACTCTACTGAGGGAGCATATTCCCATGCTTGACCTTTGAAGGCCCCGAAAGACCTTAGAAGGCCTGACGTCTTAGCGCAAGAAGGTGTACCCTAGTGGTGTCAATTGTGTGTTAACCTTGAAAGCCTGTCCACCACAATCCATACTGAGGTTCATCTCCAGTCTTGCGGGTAGGCCTACAAAGCAGCACACCCTAGAGCAACAGTGATCCAGTCACTGAGGTCACATGAACCCTGAGCAGGTTAGCGCGGTGCAAACAGTGTGTCCTCACTGGGTACCTATTTCGGGTGGGTGCGTAGTGTTAGCAAGTTTTTTTTAAACCATAATAAACTTGCAGCTTCCTTCCTGGCCTCAAGCAATTTTCAGCAACAATAAAAATGGCATGATAATTTTGGTGATTAATATTCTTCCTAGAGAGAGAGATCAGAGTGATGTCTAGTGGAAGGGTTGACTCCTGGAAAGGTAGCACAGAGAGTTAATGTGCCTGCTGCAAAGAACATGTACCATGCAAATCACAAAGTGCACATAATTTTAAGTAGGTTAGTAGGTTACTGCTGTTGTCAGAGATCCTTTTGTTACTTGCAGTCTAAGTTAAAAACCTAACATAGAAGAGGGAGCTTTTAAACTATACTGCCTAATAGTATGGTTGTCATGTGGCTTCTACACCTTGTAGTCCTTTGTCTTATGTAACATTTCCTATACTATGATTTACACACATATAAATGATTGTCTCTGTGTAGTGTGTGTGATGTAAAGTGCTCTGACACCGTACACTGGTATAAGTGATGCTGTAAATAAAATTAAATCTGAGAAAGAGTGTGGTTATGGAGACTTGAGGGGGACTGTTAAATGGTGGTAGTGAGGGAGTCCGAGGTGTAGGTGATCATTAGGGGCAGTAACCAACATTGTTGCACAGGGTGCCACCAGCACTAAAGCCGGCCCTGCCATCGAGGCCAGTCCGCCTCACCCATTGGTACCTCCATTGGCCTTGTTTCAGCAGTAGTAGCTGCAACTCACCAAGGATCGGCAATGCAGGATTTGCACGCACACCAAACTATGTTTGCAGACTTCACAGTCTCTCTGCTTCATGCACAAGCACTTTTAACATTTGCTACCTGCTCTGGAGTCAATGGAATTATTCAGCACTGGGGGACAAAATGATGCTGCAGTGTTGACTAAAGAATGCAGCGTAATGCAATATATTTTCTTATACTTTATTATTTAGACATTTTTACATATGTTAAGTCTCTGCAAAGATTCTGGCTCGTAGTATCAGTATAACATACAAATGCAGCAGCAAGAAAGGTGATCAGTCAACCTTCGCAAAGGCCGTCCACTTTGCTGCAACTCAAGTCACGTTTTTTAGTAGCATTTTTATCTGTTTGAGCTACAAAAATGATTAGTTAAAACTTTAAGATTATGCAGTGGATGATGCATTATGTGGAAATATGGCAGAGCCACAATTATATAGAAAACATTTGCAAACTAGGATATATTGCCATTCATGTTTGAACTGTTCTTGTCGAAGAAGGGAGAAGAAGTGCTAATAAGTGAAACCGCATGGCTTGAAGACAAATGGCTTGTGATTCCACTTTTAAGCGCATTTGGGACATTGTGTGATTGGAAATATATTAAACTTTGTGAATGTATTTAAATGCCAATAACTCCTATTAAACCTCAAATAATCAAGTGTATTTATTGGTTGAAATAAATAACACAATAAGCTGTAACTGGTCGGTGAAATGCCAAACAAATACTAAAAATTGGGATGTTTGACACATTCTGCCCACACCTCTGACTCCGCCCACTGATCCAATCCTTGGGTTATCCCCGCCCTCGGAGTCTCCGCCCACAATTCCCCTTCTTTTTTCCGCCCACTTCAACCACTGCATACATGTAGTGACCTGCATCAGTACTAGAACTGCCCATGTCCTTTCGCAGGACCAGGGTGGAACATGAACCCCATTCTTTGGACGGCTTCACCCCGCGGTGTAACGGTGCCCACCATGGGTGGTAAAGTGTGAACTGCGCTCTTCTAACGGAAACAAGGTCCCTATACAAAGTTCTGACAGGACACTAACCTGCTTTTCTTCTTCCAGGGAGCCCCGGCGGCCGACTGTGTGCTGATCGTCCCGACGGGCTCACAGCGGCCGTGGGCGCCATCTTGGGGCGGGCTGGTCAGGCGAGTGACATCATCGCCACACCCCCCGAGATCCTGCCCTACTTCGGAGTGTCCTCTGTCGCTCTCCATTGATAGCGGGCGGGGGACCCAGTGGCAGTGGGTCCTTGCCTGTGGTGGGAGAAGCGGACGCATTTTCTTTGAAGCTGTTCACGATAGTGCATCTTGTGGATCATTTTACTAGCGCTCTGCTGAGTCGATAGCAGACGCTCGTTTTTAACTAGGGAATATTTTTCTCTGTCGGCCCCACTAACTCTCCTGTATTTCAAAGTTCTGACAGGACACTAACCTGCTTTTCTTCTTCCAGGGAGCCCCGGCGGCCGGCTGTGTGCTGATCGTCCCGGCGGGCTCACAGCGGCCGTGGGCGCCATCTTGGAGCGGGCTGGTCAGGTGAGTGACATCATCGACACACCCCCGAGATCCTACCCTACTTAAACGTACCCTATGTGTCAGCGCAGCGGAGGAGCGCAGCGGAGGAGCGCAGCGGGCACGACGAAGGCGCGCCGGAGTTGCGCCTGAGTTAAGCCCGTCCGCGCCCGTCCGCGGCCGACCGGGGCACGGGGCATGTCACCCTGCCCGTTCCCGGTCATACACTCGTTCGGATCTTATCCATCTCCATGATCCTGTACTCCCCCCCCCCCCCCCCCCCCCTGAGCCCTCAATCAGACTTACTTCACTGGGTTTATTTACGCCTAGAAGAGTCTTTCCTGAAATTTTAGCCCTCTCTTGTGGTAAATTTAAATTACCTATACTTAATTTATGCGGTAAAGTTCAATAAGAATAACTCAGTCAAGAAAAATGAGAGGCAGAGTCCGTGGCATCTGAGTTTTGTAAGGGTTTTATTCCTTAAAAAGGAATTGGTTCGAACCAGGTATCATGTTCCATCACCACGAGGGTTCAGGAAGGGAATCACATGAACATGTACAATGCTTTATTAACAGTACATCATATATATAGTCAATGCATTTAGTGGTGATGAATGCAGAAGGCGTAACAGCTGAGAGAAAAGAGATAAGAACACATGTGCGTAACAGAAGGCGGGCATGAGGGCGTACACGGAGGTGTGTGCTAGAAACGTCATAGGGAAGTGTCACAAGTGGGTGGATCCCTAGAAGAATCCTGAAGAGTCAGCAGAAACATGTGGCAGAGATGCGCGCGCAGCAGCATGACGTGTGATTGACGTAGAACTGGAGGGTGAAGGGGACTTGACATTTGTGCTATACGGGGAGACAGAAGTCTGGCGTGTCAGAACAACCTAATCCCAAATCATATCTGGTATCTTGTGTTTGAGGAACTGTATTATCTAGAAGGAAAGGTCTCTTGGGCAGAGGCTATTCTATACTGACTGCTGGTGCGTGCATATGTGTCTACGTGTAAAGCAAGGGGGCCATGGGCCTACCATGGTAACGGGAGCTATGAATTACTTGCACGGAGACAGAAAGGCCGGGCCCTTTGCTCTGCAGCTGGGAAGGATGTTTACCTACACTACTAGACAGGAATGTATTTTCGAGGAGCGGAGCAGATAACTTGAAGGCTGAATACTGTTTTGGCAGGCAAGCAGGCCGAGCCAGGCACCGCTAGCCGCGCAGGGAGTAAGACAAAGGTCAGGGATACAGATGCAGGTCCAGGCTGCAACTTCCAGAGGCAGAAGGCAGAAAAAGGCTTGAATGGCAGAAAACATGGCCTAACTCGCCAGAGCCAGGAAAACGTGAAAAGTGCACCATGTAAAGACGGTGGCAAGGCATTCTTAGGAACTGAATATTCAACCCATCCATGGTGGATCTGAACGAGGACATGTTAACGTTGGACGCAAATGTATTTGCGTCTTCATAGCTGGAAGTGGAGGGAACATACATGTACTTGAAGCACGTACATGGAGCCGTTGGGGTCTACGATAGGATAGGACTTTCCATCCCCAGGTTGACAACGTGGTCCAGAACCAACCGGACCAAGTCCAGGTGCCTGGATTCTGGTGTATCTGACTTGCAATTTTGTGAAGACGGGTTATGGCTCTATATACTGATGGCGCGTTTTCTGGAATGAAAACACAGCAGCTCGATCCGATGACTCTACAAGCTCCGCCCCTATCGGCCAGGATGACGTCAAGGACAAGACGATTTTGAAGAACAACAATCCGCATAGCAGACTGCTCCTCCGTTAAGTTACCTAGGGCGGAAGTAGTTTCATTCACTACTGCTTCAAGTGTTCTGGTTAATTTACGTATCAATTTACTATTGGAGACAGTACCTAAGTAGGGAAAGAAACCTTTATTGAAGTCTGTATACTGCTCCCATGCCGTTTCAGTGTAGTCGACAATCGGGAGATCTCTCTTGGGTCTAACGTGTACTAGATGGGAGTCCCTATGATAATCAGGAGGGGCTAGGAAAACAGGTGGCAGGAGGAATGCAATGTAACAAGTGCCATCCCAATCTAGAGGTAAGCGTATATATGCTGTATGACCACAAACGAAATAGGAATGACGAGAAGCTTTGAATGTAGACTTGCCCTTATCACTGAATTCGATCACAGTAGTACATTTGCTATGACCCAGGTGTACGGAACCATTTTTCCTGACACATAATTCACCTTTGACTGGTAGTACTGACATAACGGGCAAGACTGGTTCGGTTTCGGATTCAACATTCAGAATCATGAGGTTAAGTGTGAAGTTACCTAATCCATATACTTCATTTTCTAGATCAGTTCCTGTCCTTTTGGGAAGACCCTCCTTGTCAGGGAAACATACTTTATGCAAAACAGTGTTCAGGTTTCCCCATACCCAGTTGCCCTGGTAAACTACAGAATCAGAATCTAAGGAATTAATCAAACTAAACCATGCACCACAGGAACCATTGTGTGTGAACGGGTACGGAAAGAGGGGCAGAACTCCCTTGTATTTCTGATAGGGAGGGAGTCGGCCACATATCCAACAATTGGTAGCATTGCTGGTCTGATGGGAATGGTGTAACATACTAATGAATGTATTGTTGCGCAGCGCAAGTCGATAAGACAACTCATGCGGGGGTAATTCACTAAAAGTGTGTTCGACAGTGTTATTTGCAGAAGAATGTGCATGTTTGAAAATAGGATAATATAAGTGTAACAGTATACTTGCAGCAATAATCAAAAGACTCAGAAAAAACATAATCAGTAAAGTCACAATACAGTGACTACGAAGTGATTTACAATATTCACGTTTCTTGAGCTGTTTCTGTCTATCTCTCTCTCTATCGGGGTCTAGGGGGTACATGTCAGAAACTTGTCTAACCGATTCACCTAGGGGAGGACTTAAACAATTAAACTGTCTGACTTGCTAGACCTCAATTTCAGTTTATATTCTTGAGAAGAAGTTTTCTCTACCAGGGGGAGTTTTGAGTCAGTCTCTGGAGGAGGGCAGGGCTGGGAGTCTATATCTGGCAGCAGTCCGTGGTATTTTTTGACATGACTCGAGTGAAGCCAGCCCTTGCGGCCCTCCACTTTGATTGCAGTCCTCGTCGTCAATAGTACTAGCTTCGGCGCCTGCCAACGGGGCTCCAGCGGACTTCTTCTGTCAAAGTTCTTCACGAAGACGAGGTCCCCCGGAACGACCTCATGTGGCTTCACCTCGGTGTTGTCGGGAAAAGCTGCAGCGACCTGTGAATGACATGATTGTAGTGCAGACATCAAGGAGGCAAGGTAATCTGTCAGCATATTACAATCAACATCAGTGATTTTTCTCGGCAGAGGCGTCCCCCACATATTCGGTGGCCTACCAAAGACCACCTCGTACGGGGATAGCCCTGTTCTGGAGTGTGCGATCATTCTCATGTAAAACAGTGCAACTGGTAAAGCTACTATCCAGTCAACGCCCTTCTCTCTACAGATCTTGGCAAGACGAATTTTCAGAGTCTGATTATGGCGTTCCACGAGACCTGCTGCCTCGGGATGTCGGACACAATGGAACTTCCATTGATAGCCTAGCAGGAGTGATACCTGCTTCATAAGCTCGGACGAGAATGGCTGACCGTTATCTGAGTATACGATACGGGGCAAACCATACCTGGGGAAGAATTCACGAACCAGCTGCTTGGCAGTGGTCGGGGCAGTGTAATCTGGGACGGGATATCCTTCTGTCCAACGGGAAAGTGCACATACAACTACGAGGACATATTTGAATACTCAACAACGTTCCATCTGGATATAATCCATCTGGAGGACTTCAAAAGGGTGATCGGGAGGATGAAATCCACCTTGCTCTACAGGAATGCTTTTACCTGGGTTGAACTGACAACAAATCATGCAAGTACGCACTTTCTGTTTGGCTGCTGCCCGTAAATGTTTATTGAACCAAAGATTTTGAATACTGTCTAACATGGCCTTTTCTCCTAAATGTGCTGGACTGTGTACTGTGTTAATGATAACTTGAACCATAGAGTCGGGGAGAAACCATGTAGATTTTCCCTTCGTCATCCATCCCTGCTCTGTCTGGATCCCTCCTAGTTCAGTCCATTTCTTGATTTCGTCTGGTGTAGCATGTGTCTGTATGTCAATTACATCTAAGGCGGGATCCTTAACTGTCATGCAATGTGTCGGTGTCTGGACTATTGTCTTTGTCAGGTCAGTTGTGTGAGTCTGAGTCTGAGCTGTATGCTTGGCTGTTCGGTCTGCCAGGTCGTTACCCTGGGAAATAGTATCTGTGACTTTTGTATGTGCCTTGCACTTCATGATGGATATTGCTGTAGGCAAATGTATTGCTTCTAACAGAGCTTGAATGACGGAACCGTGCTGGATTTTGGCACCGTGAGAAGTCAAAAGACCTCTCTCTCGCCAGAGTACACCAGAGTCGTGTACGACTCCGAATGCATAACGTGAGTCTGTGTATATGTTAACTCTCTTGTTCTTTGCTTGAATACAGGCTTGTGTCAGAGCGATGAGCTCTGCTGCTTGAGCTGACAGGGTGTCAATACAATTCGTTTCTATGACTTCAGTTTCTGTCGTGACTGCATATGCGGCCACTAACTCTCCTGTACTTGTTCTCATGCATGAACCATCCACATAAAGTGTCAGGTCTGGATCTGGTAATGCGGTGTCTGTCAAGTCTTGTCTGGGTTTCGTCGTGATGGTAATGACTTCAATGCAATCATGTGCCAATGGGTCTGTCTCAATTAATGGCAAAAGTGTAGCAGGGTTCAATGTATTGCAACGTCTGATTTCTATGTGTGGCTGAAACAATGTCAATTCATAACCTGTCAGTCGTGCTATAGTCAAGTGTTGAGTCTGTGTTCGGTTTAAAAGAACTTCCACGGAGTGTGGAACTTGTACTGTCAATTGATGTCCTAACACTATGGAATCACTTTGTCTGATTGCCAGAGCTGTTGCTGCTACAGATTTCAAGCACGCAGGCAGAGCCTGGGCTACTGGATCCAATGTACTAGAAAAGTAAGCACACAGTTTGTGTGAACCTGCTTGATCCTGAGTGAGTACTGACAATGCAGTACCTTCGCGTTCCGTGACAAAAAGCGTAAAAGGCTTGCTGTAACATGGTGTCGCTAAAACTGGTGCTTGACATAAGGCTTTCTTTAAGTCGTAAAAAGCTTGTGTATGTTCCTGAGTCCATGGGAGGACAGTCGAAGACGCTGCCTCCTGTGTTGTCAACTGTATCAGTGGTTTGGCTAGAAATGCATACTGAGGGATCCATTGTCTACAGTAAGAAGTGAGGCCTATAAAAGCCCGTACCTCCTTTTGTGTCTTGGGTGGTGACATGTTTACAATTAACTGGATGCGGTCAGGTGTTAGCTGTCTCCCCCCTTTGGACAGCAAGTGCCCAAGGTAAACCACTTGCTGAACACAGAATTGCAGCTTCGAAGGGGACACCTTGTGCCCCTTGTCAGCCAGGAAATGCAAAACCGTCAGTGATGCTTGTTCACATTCATATTCACTTCGAGCGGTGATCAATAGATCATCGACATACTGAAGTAGGGCAGTGTTGTCAGGCATGTGTATACTGTCAAGTTGTCTTTTCAGTGCTTGGCTATAGATGCTGGGGCTTTCTGTGAATCCTTGAGGTGCGCGTGCAAATTTGAAGCTTCGGCCATTTAAACAGAATCCGAAGAGATATTGGCTTTCCGGATCAATTGGGACACTAAAGAAGGCGTTCTTCAGATCAATTACAGTAAAGAACGTTGCCTCAGAATCAATAGCTGTCAATAGAGAGGAGATATCTGGGACCACGGGATACTGTGGTACAATGCATTTATTCAGTTCTCGTAAATCGATAACTAATCGATAAACTGGGGGTGCATTTGGATCAGTGCGTTTAAGAATTGGAATGATAGGGGAATTACATAAATTCGAGTCGGTTTCTACAACCACTCCTTGTGCAATGAGCTCGTCAATGATTTTCAGTAAAGCCACTACAGCATCTGGGGGTAACTTGTATTGTCGGATTCGTGGTAATACAACACCTGGTTTGAGTGTGACTCGATATGGTGTAATGTGCATACAACCTACATCAGTGGGGCCTTGTGCCCATAAATGTGCAGGTACATTCTGTAATCTGGGATCAATATCTCTCAACACATAGTGACCCTTAAAGTCACGTAAAAACAGTCTTACTCCTTCCGGGGAACAGCAAATAACAGCTCCTAGAGCTTTCAATGTCTTGATACCCAACAAGTTTTCTGGACATGATTTCGTTAATAACAAATCAGTAGTGCGAGACAACGGACCAACTAAAAGAGGTACTGGTTTCGATACTTCATTTACAATAGGTTTGCCTGAAAATCCAAGGGAACCTTCTGGGAGCATGAGAGGGGTGCCCCTGGAACCTCATTGTGACTAATCGTTGTTCTGCTTGCCCCTGTGTCAATCAAAAACTTTCTATCTTTACCTAATACTTGACTATGAACGTAAGGACCCTCTTGATCTACAGGAACCTCAATAAGAGGCAAGCCAACTTCCCTCTCTAGGCTGTTTCATGTGTATCGCTGATAATCGGGGTAATCAGTTTGGGCATACTGGTACATCTGCTGAGTTGCATGTTGTGTTGCGGCAATCGGTTGTGGCTGTGGTACCGCTACGGTCTGTACTGTCTGTTGTGAAGCCTGCATAGGCTGTGCATTCTGAGGTACTTGTTGTTGGGCCTGATCTGGTCTAGGTTGACGCGGTCTCTCTTTAGTTTTACCTGTAGCTATATTGTGTTTCAAAACTGCGCAATCGTTTATATAGTGACCTGGCTGTTTACAATAGTTGCATGTCCCTTTAACAGGAGCTGCTGATTTATTGGACTGTGTCATGCCCTTTTTCTGACCGTCAGCTGGAACTGACTGAGCAACTAACATTTTCATTTTCGTGTCTTTCATACGTCTTTGTTCGTGATCATGTTCTTCTCTAATTCTGTTCTGGTGATACTGTAACATTTGTAACATTTGTGAAGGCGTATTTGCTTGCCAGGTGCTCTCGACTTTCAGTACACGATTTTTAACTTGGGGCAGGGAATTCTCGACTAACTTGGATACAAAAAGGTGTGGATATGACTCGCTACTTGTTTTCAGGCCACTATTAATGATAAAACATTTCTCAAATCGGGAATAAAAATCACTAGTGTCTTCATCGGGTTTCTGTTTACAGGCTGAGATTGCATCCCAGTCCTCCTTTTTCGTTGCTAATAAACGTGGCAAAACTTGTACTAACAATCCTGGTAACGCTTTAGTTTTGTCCCCAAGCCCCAGGCCTGGGGTTCGAGTATTTTCTTCGTTCTCTAATACAGCCCAATCAATCTTTTGCTCTCCCACCTCCCATTCCTTTTCTTTGAGTTTCTCGTAAATACCGGCAGGCAATAATACTTTCAATATTTTCATGATGTCGGGATAGGTATAATCACCCATTAGTAACATGTCTTATTTCACGATGGAAACCTGCAGGGTCCTTATCGTGGCTAGACACTAATTTCTTCATTTCTAATAATTCTATTTTAGTTATGGGCGTGTACACAAACACACGTCTAAAGGTATTGTCATCATTCCTGTCTGGATGCACTTCTCGCAAGGGATTTTGTCTGTCTATGTAAAACATTTTTCTTTCTGGGGGTGGAGCTGAAACAAAATGTGGATTCAGGAAAGCACTATATCTGTGTCGATGTTCTAGAATTATTTTAATTAAGTCGGTACCCAGGCCCCTCCATCTATTCATGAGTAACTCTATTAATACATCGGGTAAGGGACCTGGATCAGAGTGTTGGCCTTTATATAATATAAGGAGGTGTTGTATCATATACATACTAGCTAGTCGTTGTTCATCTGGTGAAAGATTCAAAAAGGTCTGCGCTAATGCATCATCACTATATTTATCAGAATTGTCAGCCCATTGTACTGCTGACCTGGCTAATTCTTGTTCATCCATGGAATCGAGTACATGGTACCCCATTCGTTCTTGAAGTATTTTATCGGTAGCCTGAAATAGATGTTCAGGGGTCTTTGGATTTGACATTGCAGAGTGAAAAAGTCTCTTGCTTTCTGGACGTATAGGTTTATTAAAGGATCTACCCCTTCCCACATATGCTATCGTTCCTCTATCTTCTGTCTCTGTCTCTGGCTCATCCTCTGAGGATTTATTCTCGTCTGCTTTTGCTTCTCTTTCAGCTTTCTCTTTTGCATGGAATACTACTACTTCTTTACGAATTTTTCTGTACATGCTCTCTATACAATTTTGTTTATCATGTTTTCCGTCTGAAATATTCTGACTCCATGCAGTTAATACCTTCATCTCGTCTTCATTTACACCAGGCCGGTCTCGCTCTCTTATGAAACAGTTTATGAGGAATCTCAATAGTAGGCTCTGAATGTCTACTTTCTGATGCGCCATGGCCTCGTGAACACATTCCGGACCCTCCCCCGTCTGAACAAAATGATATATCCTGTCTAGATTAGCTTTTATTCCTGGAAACAGGACTAAAAAGTCTGCAGCACGTCTTATACGTATTGAGGCTAATAACATGCAACCATCTTTGCCTGGTATGGGGTCATATCTACAGTATGTGATAAGTTCTTTCGCTTTTTCATTGGTAATCGGTTTGGGAGTACGTTGCATTGCTAGTTCTTTAGTATTTAATCGATGTACTGGTGGCGGGGTCTGGAAACCTCCTGATGCACCTCCTGAAGCGGAGGCTTGAACATGATCTGTCGGTAGGGCCGTATCAGGCCCAAAAGGGTTAAGCGTATTGATAGGGTTAATGGGGGGTGCAGGAAGTGGTGGAGGAGTAGTCTGTCGTTGGGGAAGTATAGGTGCAGGTGGAACATTGGTATATGCGGGTGCTACATCGTCTAAATAAGAAGAAAGGAAAATTTCTGCTGCGGTCTTGTGACGTAATTTAGTCGGAACCAATGGTGGGGGCTGATCTTTCGGTACTTCCGGGGTCGCCTTGGGCAGGCCCTCGGCCAGGACTGGATACAATCCTGTCATAAGTGCACTTCTTTGTCTGTCGTGTTGTTCCATTTTGACTCGTTCTCCTTCCTCTAGTAGTTCATTTTCTCTAGCTTTTTCGGAATCCTCTCTACTCTTCTCTGCTTTTCTAAGTGCTTTCTCTGTACGTCTGTGCGATTCTTTACGCCATAGTTCAATGGCATCTTTCTGAGACTGTCTCGCTTTCTTTTTCCATAACGCTTCTTCTACTCTCATGATGCACTCGGCATCCCATGTCCCTGTAACGGGCCATCTTTGATTCTCTGCTAAATCTTTGGTGTAGTCCACCTATAGGTCGAGATATAATACGGCATCCAAGCCATGCTTGTGGTACATAAAATACCCTGGAGTGTCCCTGGGTGGGATGGGAACAGCTTCCTCGAGTATCCCTTTCCTAGTTCCTATCTGTTTCAGTTTAGAAAACAGCGGCATTGTTCAGCCGTGTTACCTGGTACTTGATACTTACTCGTATTTGGACACCAATAATACAATGAACACAGTAATGAAAATCAAACAATCACTCATACCACGACATTTAAAACACATTTAAACATTTCGAACAACGAACAATAACTTAATAGCTGAATTCTGGATATACTGCTAAACAGTACAGATACACTGCTAAACAGTGCAGACCGGGTCTGTGTACCAAAACCCGTCTTGACCGGACACAAACTAATGCACCCGTCTAGATGCGTCCCCAGCAACGGTACTCAATGGGAAGCACGGAAACGGAAGGCCTCGGAAACTCGACACTGGACTGGACCCTGGACTCGACTGGACTGGACTCGACTCAACTCGCGACGTAGGTACTTCGAAACTTCGGAACTGGTGGGCCTCTGAATACCTCGGACCTTGCTCTCTCGGCTGGGCTCTGGTCAGGATCCTCCGCACTCCTCACCGCCTCGTCTGGGTGTCGATCGCAGCCTCAGTCACCTCCGTTGGCCTGAGGGAGATACAGGAAATCCTGCGGGTACGCGTCGTTGTCCGTCACGGCTGTGGCAGGGGACTTGGCCTGCAACGCACCGCCGGCACGTAAGGTGGGGGAGGGGTCCCTATTCGGGCACCAATTATGTGGTAAATTTAAATTACCTATACATAATTTATGCGGTAAAGTTCAATAAGAATAACTCAGTCAAGAAAAATGAGAGGCAGAGTCCGTGGCATCTGAGTTTTGTAAGGGTTTTATTCCTTAAAAAGGAATTGGTTCGAACCAGGTATCATGTTCCATCACCACGAGGGTTCAGGAAGGGAATCACATGAACATGTACAATGCTTTATTAACAGTACATCATATATATAGTCAATGCATTTAGTGGTGATGAATGCAGAAGGCGTAACAGCTGAGAGAAAAGAGATAAGAACATATGTGCGTAACAGAAGGCGGGCATGAGGGCGTACACGGAGGTGTGTGCTAGAAACGTCATAGGGAAGTGTCACAAGTGGGTGGATCCCTAGAAGAATCCTGCAGAGTCAGCAGAAACATGTGGCAGAGATGCGCGCGCAGCAGCATGACGTGTGATTGACGTAGAACTGGAGGGTGAAGGGGACTTGACATTTGCGCTATACGGGGAGACAGAAGTCTGGCGTGTCAGAACAACCTAATCCCAAATCATATCTGGTATCTTGTGTTTGAGGAACTGTATTATCTAGAAGGAAAGGTCTCTTGGGCAGAGGCTATTCTATACTGACTGCTGGTGCGTGCATATGTGTCTACGTGTAAAGCAAGGGGGCCATGGGCCTACCATGGTAACGGGAGCTATGAATTACTTGCACGGAGACAGAAAGGCCGGGCCCTTTGCTCTGCAGCTGGGAAGGATGTTTACCTACACTACTAGACAGGAATGTATTTGAGGAGCGGAGCAGATAACTTGAAGGCTGAATACTGTTTTGGCAGGCAAACAGGCCGAGCCAGGCACCGCAAGCCGCGCAGGGAGTAAGACAAAGGTCAGGAATACAGATGCAGGTCCAGGCTGCAACTTCCAGAGGCAGAAGGCAGAAAAAGGCTTGAATGGCAGAAAACATGGCCTAACTCACCAGAGCCAGGAAAACGTGAAAAGTGCACCATGTAAAGACGGTGGCAAGGCATACTTAGGAACTGAATATTCGACCCATCCATGGTGGATCTGAAAGAGGACATGTTAATGTTGGACGCAAATGTATTTGCGTCTTCATAGCTGGAAGTGGAGGGAACATACATGTACTTGAAGCACGTACATGGAGCCGTTGGGGTCTACGATAGGGGACACAATTGACCATAAAAATCCATATTACCTCACTCTGATGCCCCTAATCCGCCCGTCCGTGCTCCTAGGCCCAGCTCCCCCCCCCCCCTCTGTAAGGACTCGCAAACCCAAACTCTCAGAGATTTATCTTAATACCCGTTCCTTGGTGAGCCATCAGCTAGACATATTCCACCTCCTGGGATCTGAGCAACCTGATCTCTTACTCCTTACCGAGACTTGGCTCAATGAGGACTCGTCCCCCGATATCCTGGCGGCAATCCCGCCGGGTTACTACATCCTCCAGGCAAACCGCCCCCCTGGTAAACCAGGTGGAGGCGTTGCAGCCATTATTAAGCACTCAATTCGCTTCTCTCTTGTAGTCACCCCTACTATCCACATGACCGACTGTTTGGTGCTTAGGCTGGAGCAGCCAGGCTCGTCTCTTATATGTGTCCTGGTCTATCGCCCTCCACAGCCTATGCCCAATTTCTCGGCTCAGTTCGGTGATCTCGTGTCTCAACTAGCCATCAATAACACGAATATCTTGGTCCTTGGCGATTTTAATTACTGGCCCTCCGACCCTCATGAGACCCCATGCTCTTTAGCCTTTTCTGACCTCATGCTGGGTCTCAATTGTTCCCAGCACATACATTCACCTACACACATTAAGGGCCATATCTTGGACCAGGTCTGGACCTCTTGTCTGGATATCTCCACTCCTCTGGTTCTTCCTTGCTTATGGTCTGACCACTCCATGATCACCTTCACTCTAGCCATGCCTCCCACTGTCACTAATGCCCTAGAGATCAATTTTTCTGCTCGCAATTGGAATAGGGCGGATCTTAGTAAACTCACTTCCCTCCTTAGCACATCTGCCCCCTCCAGCTCTGGATCTATTAACACACAAGCCCAGGACTTGACCAGCTGGCTCACCTCTGCCTCCGACTCTGTGGCACCTCTGAAGTCGGTCAGAACCAGGCGCCGCCATGACGCCCAAAGGTGATTCACTGAGGACCTTAAAGCCTTGAAACTTGGGCTCCGACAGGCTGAACGGCGTTGGCGCCGGGGCTATAGCTCAGATACAAAACTGACATTCTCCACCTTACTCAAAGAGTACAAGGCAGCTATATCTTCAGCCAAGACGGTGTATTTCTCCAAAAAAATCCTGGATTCGGCCAACAAATCTAAAGATATCTTCTCCATAGTAGAGGAGTTATCTAATCCCAATAGAGTCACCATTGCACCTTTCCCTTCCCAGTCACTTTGTGACTCCCTTAACCAATTTTTTATTGATAAGATAATCAAGATTAAAAACAGTATCCCTGCTCAAGCCTTGCCCACCTTCCCTCTACTGGACGCTTCTTGTCTTCTACTCGATTCCCATACCTTATCCCAGATCCCTCCCATTTCGATGGAAGGCTTTCTTACTTTGTTACATAAAGTCTCCTCCGGCTCACCGAGCGATTGCTGCCCCCCATTGTTCTCCGTGAAGCCTTCACCGTCTGCCCTGATACCCCCCTGGCCCTCCTGAACAACTCTCTTGCCATGGGTAAGGTCCCCTGCTCTTTTAAGCAGGCAGAGGTGGTGGCTATCCTAAAGAAACCCTCGGAAGACCCTTCGATTATGAGCAATTTTCGCCCTATATCTCTTATTCCCTTCCTCAGTAAGGTGCTGGAGTCACATGTCACCAACACCCTCAGCTCCTTTATTGAGGAATCTGGTTTTCTGGACTCCCAGCAGGCTGGGTTTAGACCTGCGCATTCCACAGAGGCTGTTATACTCTCTGTTATGGAGGTATTGCGCAGAGGGGCCGACGCTAACATCTGTCAGGCCCTGGTACTGCTGGATTTGTCGGCCGCCTTTGACACGGTCGACCATGGTATCCTTGTCGACCGTGTCAGAGAGGCCGGCATCCGGGGCACTGCCCTTGACTGGGTCCACTCTTTCCTGTCTGACCGCAAACAAGCGGTCAGGCTGTCCCAGTTTTCAGCTGACCAGGTTGGGCTAACCTGTGGCGTCCCCCAGGGCTCTTCCCTGTCCCCACTCCTTTTTAATTTATACCTGGCTCCCCTGATCGGCTCCCTCCGTAGCCTGAATGTCACCGCGTTTAATTACGCGGATGACATCCAACTGGTCTTTACCATCGACCCCTTGGATCAGTCAATTTCCACTTTCCAAACCACCCTCTGTTTCATCAGTGATTGGATGAGCTCAAACCATCTCAAGCTCAACCCCGACAAGACCGAGCTGGTTCTTGTCGGGGGATCCTCTAACCCTTGGCAACCTTCCTTCTGGCCGACAAGACTGGGCAGTCCCCCTCGCCCAGTCAACTCAGCAAAAAGCCTGGGGGTCATTATCAGCAGTGACCTCTCAATGAAGTCCCAGATCAGTGCGGTAGTGTCTTCCAGTCATTTCCAGCTCAGGAAGACCCGTAAAATCTCTCGCCTCCTCACCACCGAGGCCCTCACTCTGCTTGCGCTAGTCATTTCACGAATTGACTACGCAAACGCGCTCTATGTAGGCATCCCTGACCTCCCAGCCAAGAGACTGCAGCTGATCCAAAACCAGGCAGCCCGCCTCATTTTTCACCAAACCAGACATCAACATGTCCGTCCCCTCTTAAAAAGTTTACATTGGCTTCCGGTCACTGCACGCTGCAAGTTTAAACTAGGCTGCATAATTTTCAAATCCCTTGCAGGCGGAGGCCCCTCTTTATCTCTTCCCTTCTTCACCCCTATGTTCCTTCCCGTAGCCTTCGTTCGTCTCAGCTGACCTTACTGACAGTCCCCAGATTCAAGAGGAAGAAACACGGTGGCCTCAGGTTTTCTTTCCTAGCTCCTTCCTTCTGGAATGCCCTCCCCCTCTCTCTAAGGTTACCTTCCCCCTACACCAGGTTCAGATCTCTCCTTAAAACCTTTTTGTTTACTGAAGCCTACAATTAGCCCTCTATCCCCTTTCTTTTCCGTTCTCTCCACACAAGCGCCAAGAAACCTTCAGGTGTTAGTCGCGCTCTACAAGAACCTTTCACATCACATCACATCACATCACATACAAGTTGGTAGTTACTTTGCTTTTGTTCTCTTAACACACAACAGTGTCATCTTCTGTAGCATTTGCTGCTCTGCCCAACCTCCTCCCTCCGCTACCAGGGGTCTCCCCGCTCCACCATGCAATAAATGTACCGCCTGCACTTGGTAAGCGGCACGCTATATTATGCCCATTTGAAGGTGTTTGCGACTATGTAATTTGTAAGCTATTGTGGCACACAATTACTTAGTAGTAAAAGCATTTATGCCTGCTATGTAGTCTTTTGTTGAAAACTGAATGCCAAAAACACAGTAATTGTGGGCTGTAAAAGTATGCTTACCAACGAAAATGCCTTTGTAAATTGGTAACCAAGTTGTTTTAGACCCTGTACCCCAGAAAGTGAATATTGAGCATTTGCACCACTTACGATCTTTGCCAGAGTGCAAAGACGGGGCTGGATTTGGAGCAGGTTGGCGCTGGGGTGCAGCTCCCAGGCATGTGTGCACTCTGTGTGGGCCAGGCCGTATCAGGCTACCTCTTGTCTATGTATCTGAGCACAGATCTCTTGTTTTGCTTTCATGCTCTGTGAAAATGAAGATCATTAGACTACCTGCGCGTTATTAAAACTTTGGTGCTCAATTTTTACCGCTCTCACATTTTTCATTCAACGTTTTATGACTCAAAGTAAAGTCACATTGTTTATTCGTCCTGGCTTAACCTGAGCAGCCTGCCACGATGTGCATCCTTATTTTACTGACCTATATCCGGTTCGAACTTTAGTTTGGAAGAGGGCAGGGAATGGGGGGTTGAGAAGTTATGCACTTCCTGCTGTAATTTATATATTATCTGCAAGCCACTCGAACCAATCAAAGTGTATGATTAGTCATTTATTGCCTTTCATTTTATAGCACTTAATACCGTGGTGTGGGCTTCAAAGAACTTTGAATAGTAACATTAGTTACTCTCCTATCGACACCGGAACGCTTTTTACTGGCCTTGGTAAGATGAGAGGTGGTGATGTGAGTTTGAGCTTCCCCCCGCTTTAATGTGATAGATTAGTGGACTGTTGTATCTGTGTGTCACAAATTGCAGTTCAAGCTGGACAGCCTTTCATCTTTTAGCTATCGAGACATTGGGCACCATTCATTCGGTAATAGTGTTTTTCATCAAACGTTTTCTGAGACAATTCATCCTGTGATAACTGATATGAATGTTCAATAATATCACGGCCATTGCGAACATAGCAGAGAGGCAGTCCCTCTTTTCAGGTCGAGCCTGGGCAGGGCATGTGCTGCTCTGGGAGGCATGCTGTATTCAAGTATGGACCTGACGCTCCGCCCACTCTCTGTCCATATTTTTCATTGGCTTGTGTCACTGTCCACTGTGAACTGTGGCTTTTCATTGGTCAATAGGCTTAGTAGTCCCTCCTTAGTACCGCTTTGTCTTATTTTGTAACCTCCCATAAGGACACCCCTGTTAGGTTTGTTGTTACATGGTAGGCTTTAATTATAGCCTCCAAGCACAATTTTCTTAAATCGCTTTTTCCACGCTCTGTCATATCTCTCCTACCGCTTAAAAAAAAATCTTTATGGCACAGTAGCCGAACACATTTGCAATGCTAAAGATCTTAAATTTGCGAGAGTTTGAGCTATTGGTATTGTAAATGAGAATGCCTTTCATTTATCTGTTTTAAAAATAACACATGAATAAAAGGCTTAGGGCCATATGTATGAACATGTTTTCCCATAGACACAGAATGAGTAAAACCCTTTGATATATCTGTCCCTTTGTCATTTACACTGCCAATAGCTCAAACTCTTGTAAAGGCGAGACCTATTGCATTGTAAATGCTTGTTTTAACAGAGGGCGGGGGAAATGAAGAATCACTTCAGCGTCAACCCCCGCACTCCCCCACCCATCGGTGACATCACAGCACTGTGAGGCATGCTTATGTCACAGATGCCCCACCGAAGCAGCAAACAGGAGCAGGTGTGTGCGATCTCCTGCTCCAGTAGGAAAAAAAGGCCCAAAACATCCTCCCCAGGTTTTAGGGAGGCCTCGTTGTTGGAAAGGGGAGAGTCTCCTCTTTCAGAGGCAATCCTGGAACTGTTTCCCGGCTGTGGAACTCGGTTTCATCACGATCGACAGCAAAGAAAACCACACTAGGCCACCAGGGACCGTGTTTGATGTGTGTGATTGCGTGGGGGGGAACAAGCATAGGTCTCGCCTTTGGGACCTTAGAAGTGTTTAGCAATGAAACGGTTGGTGGTGTTGCACCAAGGATATTGTGCTGCATAACTAAATACTTATAAGGTCCCAAAAGTGAGACCTATTAGTTATGCCAATGCTTATTTAGTGAGCTGCATGGCATGAAGAGAATTACAACGTAATTTAAAGCCTGGTGGTAGTAAATACCCCGTGTGTGGAGGAAACAAACAGTGTGTCAGAGCCTTGACAATGGCATAACACAAAATAATGCCCCCAGCCGAAAGGTAAGGAGGGTCCGCGGCCCAGAGTCTGCCATATCTCACAGATATTCATTCACATTGGCCTGAAAGACGCCCCTCGGAAGTGTTGGGGTGCCTCTGAAGGGTTGGGGTGTCCCGAAAGAGATGGGGTTTCTTCTGCGCCACAGGGGCTTGTGTTACACCCCTACATACACCCCTACACGCTGGCAGACAGTAGATTCGTTGAGGTTGCAGGTCACTCCTCGCATCATAAGTCAGAAATTTGTTTGCATGTGATGACAGTACCTGGTCCAGAAGGCAGAAACTGCAGCACATCACCAAAATGCACCAGGCTGCAGTGCAGGACACATGCCGCAGAGAGCAGAGGAACACAAAACCATCTGACTTGAAGCATGCAGCAAACTTGCAGCATACAGTGCACATAGCAGACATGCAGCACAAGATGCAGTCAAAGTTGACTTGCAAAAGATAAAACATCCAGCAAATCATTGTTAAACACACACCAAGCAGAATTTCAGCATGCAACACAGCAGATTTACTACATAAGGCACACATGAACAGATTTGCAGTATAAGGCACCCATGCAACAGACATGGACCATAAAGACATGTTCAGCGGATATGCAATGTACAGAGGGCCTACAGAAGATCTGCAGTATAAAAGGCCAAACAGCACTCTAGCAGCATCGAGCCAACATACAGCAGACTTTCATTAGAAGACACGTGGCACATGCATGCAGCATAAGACATACAGGCAGTTAACTTGAGAAGAATAATAGACATACTGAAGATTTGCAGCATAAAAGTACATGCAAAGAGCTTCCAAATTAAAACACATAGAAGAACTGCATCAGCAGATATGCAACATGCTTGCAGCTTACAGTGGACATACAAGATCTGCTGTACATACAGCAGGCCAGCAGTGTAATCCACATATGCAGCAGCGTTGCATCATAAAACATATGCAACAGACATGGAGCATTAAACACACCTGCTGTGGAACTCGGTAAGGATGCACATGGTGGCAGGCTGCTGAGGTTAAGCCAGGACGATAAGGAACAAGTGTAGACAGGAGAACATTAAGGAACATGATCTATAATAAAACCATATACTGTTTAATGATTAATTATATTAAAATATTCATAAAATCATAAATCATATTAAACATAGTACATACATAAATAAATACACAGTGGAATTAGAACCGTAATATCATGTGAATGCTTTGATTTTTCATCTTGATGTTCAACTATACGTTCATTTTGTATTAATTAATCATGCAATTAAGGACAATGTTCATAATTAAGGAGGACATTTTTCATAATGAAAAATGAGATTTAAATGTATTTGATTACATGTTGTATTTTGTGTTTTAATTTGTGCACATATTAGATAATTAATTGTCATTTATTTCCTTTTGTTGTTTATTATGTATTTCAGAAATTTATGTGGCTCCTGAAGAAGGCGTTTTGCTAAACGCCGAAACGTGCGTCGACTACATTAATTGCCACTTTCATTATTAACTGTGTGTGTTTTAATGGAATATGATTTATGATTTTATGAATATTTTAATATAATTGTTCATTTAACAGTATATGGTTTTATTATAGAGTATGTTCCTTAATGTTCTCCTGTCTACACTTGTCCCTTATGCTAGTGTTGTAATTGCCTAGGATTTGTTACACACAATCTGTTTTCCCTGTCCTAGGAATTGTACCATTTTCTATTCAGGGGTCATTTGTTTTTCGCATATCTACAGATTTTATACATAAAGCATGAATTTTACCAATTGGCAACCTGAACACTTTGCCCTCTCAGCCTTCCTTTCCTCGCCGTACACTGTGTACACAGTTGTAACACACTCTATGCCCCTACGACTATTGATCTCGTACGTAGCCATTGTCGTACGTGCTACTTATCAGAGACCTGCACATAGAGCGACGCGAAAGCACACAGGTAGATGCTGGCAAGTGTGACTAAAAACATTTGCAGAGGAAGTCGGGTGTCTGCCATGGTAAGGGGGTAGGTGCAAGGGGCTCAGAAATGCAAACTTCACCTTCAGGGCAGCCAACGCGCCTCACTGGGATTCAGCAGCAGACGAGACGTGGTGAGTTACAGCAGTTCTATAGAACGCACGCACGCTCTAGGGGCGAGGCCATCGCCCCTTAGAAGAGAGAAGGAGGACACAAGCAAAAACACAGTGGAAGAGAACTCCTTCAGTAATACATGTTGCTAGTTACAATGTGGAGCCAGCAATGCATTGTACGATGTGGTGTTAAAGTTCAAAACGTCATATAGTAAACCACGTTATACAAGCTGTACTCTTCTTAGTTTTTAACCCATTAGTTTTGTTCAATCAACCACACACAAGATACTAGAGGTCATCAACTGCACGCCACCAAAGACAGTCAGTATCTCTTGTCCCGCACTGTTGCCCTGCACTGAAATTAAAAAAAAAGTTTGACAGGAGAGGAGGAGGCAGCAGTGGGATGGGAGAGAGGAGAGGGCCATTTCCCCTGCAGGAGCGAGCAGGATCCAGCTGTTAATTACAAACAGATGGTTCCGAAGCTCGCTCCCGCAAGGGAATCACCAAACGTGCTTGCGCTGCCATTGAAAGCAATGCAATGCGTGGACGTTTTTGGCCCAAAAGTGAAACGATGACTAAAAGTCTCCTCCTATGCAGCGCATGCGCGCTGCGTAGGCGAGACCTAAAAAAGGATTTTAAAAAAGTGATGTGAAGTTGTCAGGGGGTCGTCCCTCCTGAAATACAGGTGGACCCTCTGCTGGGTCCACATTTTTCTATTAAATGTGTGTTTTTTCTGCTTTGGGGGGAGAGCGGAGATGGGGGCAATAGTGGTTCCCAGGGGAAAGGAAAATGCTACTTACCAGTATGCATCTGTTCTTGGCATGTAGAGCTGCAGAGTCCTACAATTAGCAATAGATCGCCACCTGGTGTTGGGCTCGGATGATTGCAGGTTGTTGTCTTCTTGGAAGAAGTCTTTGTAGTCACGAGATAGGTGACTCCTCCCTTGGACAATACTGTGCATGGTCATCGACTCCACCCTCAGATTGTTTTTCGCCATGATGGGAAATGATGGAGTTAGTAGAAGTAAAGAGAAAGGATGTCCATGCGTGTGTGCATCTAAGTAAGATGAGTATTGGAACGGATTCAAGTCCCGGGGAGGCGGGAGGGCGTGTAGGACACTGCAGCTCTACATGCCAAGAACAGATGCATACTGGTAAGTAGCATTTTCCATTCGAGGCATATGAGCTGCAGATCCTACACTTAGCAACGATTTTGCAGCTGTCCCCCCCCTAGCGGTGGTCGCTAGTATCCGTTGCAGCATACTGAAATAGTGTTTTAAGGACAGCTTGGCCCACTGCAGCTTGTTGCTTGGCTTGTACATCAACACAATAGTGTTTAGTGAAGGTGTGTATTGTAGACAATGTTGCTGCCTTGCATATGTCCTCTAGTGGTATATTTCCTAAGAAAGCCATAGAGACTCCTAGTTTACGAGTAGAGTGTGCTCTAGGAGGAACTATTAGTGTACGCTTAGTTTTTTGATAGCATATTTGAATACGCTTTACAATCCATCTGGCAATTCCTCCTTTAGAGATTGGATTGCCTTTGTGTGGTGGAGAGAAAGATACAAATAGTTGTTTTGTCTTTCTGAAGGATTTGGTCCTGTCTGTGTAGTATAGTAGAGCTCTTCTCACATCTAAGGTGTGTAAAGCCCTTTCTGCAACAGAGTCTTGTTTTTGGAAAAACACTGGTAACTCTACTGATTGGTTAAGGTGAAACGGAGTAATTACTTTTGGCAGGAATTTAAGATTTGGGTCTAAGAACCACCTTGTTAGGATGTATTTGAAAAAATGGTTCTTCTATTGTGAATGCTTGTATTTCTATAACTCTTCTGAGAGAGGTGATGGCAACAAGGAAAGCAGTTTTCCATGTTAGGAATTGCAGTTCACACTTATGTAGCGGCTCAAAAGGGGATCCCATGAGTCTTGTAAGGACCACATTTAGGTTTCATACTGGAGCAGGTGGAAATATAGGTGGGATTATTCTCTTTAATCCTTCCATAAATGCTTTTATTGCAGGTACTCTAAAGAGATATAGATGTTGTCTATTTTGTAAATACGCTGCAATTGCTGCTAGATGCAGTCGTATGGAAGAATAAGCCAAATTGGACCTTTGCAAATGTAGAAGGTAGCAAATGATATTTTGGATGGAAACATCCAGCGGATCAATGTGATTGTTGTTACAGTATATTGCAAACCGTTTCCACTTAGCAGCATAGCATGCTCTGGTAGTGGGTCTTCTAGCTTCTTTAATTATATTCATACAGTCTGGTGGTAAGCTTTAGTAACCAAACTCTAGGACTTCAGGAGCCAGATCGCCAAATTCAGTAGGCTTGGTTCTGGGTGCCTTATTTCTCCATGGTTCTGTGTTAACAGGGATGGTGTAAGCGGTAATTTCTGATGTGGAACCAGTGAGAGATCTAGTAGCGTGGTGAACCACGGCTGACGTGCCCATATGGGGGCCACTAGTATTAGTTTCAGAGACTGTTGTCTGAGCTTGCGTAATACTAGTGGCATGAGTGGGAGAGGCGGAAAAGCGTACGCAAATGTGCCTGACCAGTTCATCCATATTGAATTCCCCTCCGACCGTGGGTGTGGAAACCTGGCGGCGAAGGTTGGGCATTTTGAGTTCTCGTTGGTGGCAAACAGGTCTATTTGTGGATGCAACTCCCATTCCTGAATCTGTTGTGACTGGCGACTCAACGATCTGCTATCTGGTTGTGAATTCCTGGAAGGTGTTCTACTGTCAGATGTATGTTTTGTGGGATGGCCCATCTCCAAATGTTCTGTGCAAGTTGGGACAGTTGCAGAGAGTGTGTCCCCCCCTGTTTTTGAATATAGTACATGGCTGTCATATTGTCCGTCCGGACTAGGACAGCTTTGTTTTGGATTTGTACTTGAAAAGTTTTGAGTGCTAGGAAAATTGCTAGCAACTTTAAATGGTTGATGTGCAACTGTTTCTGTTGATTGCACTAGACTAGGGACTGAAAGTAAACCAAATAAGCCAAACATGGAATTCAATCAACACCGCAATTTTACATAGGGAGCACTTGCACTGTGGCACTGATCAGCAGTGGAACAGTGCCCAAAGCATTATACCAGCAAAAGCATCGTAACCAGAGGAGGCAAACAGAAAAAAATGGAGGAGAGACTCAGGCCAATGATGTCAGGTCTAAGACATATACATTGCAATGGCTGTGCATTGATACTTACCTACCAACTACTTCACTAGGCAAGCAGTAGATTTTTTTTTCATCTACTTGAGAAAATCATGGACTTGCTTATTCGCTCCTCAACACCTTTATCTGCTATCAGAACATTGTGGGTGTTCTGTTCGCCAAATGACAAGTGCATTATAGTCATAACACAGCACATAATGGTGGTCCGAAAATAATCCACATTGTCAAGGAGTACCCATTGTGGCAAAAACTAAGTCTTGAATAGTTTTTGAAGTGCTCTTTAGGGAACTTATGTCTACAACACAAGGACCACCTTTACTGTCCAGTGTTTATGTGAAAGCCAAACAAATGTTCCATGGAACTCACTGACCAACACTTCTACTTTTGATTTAGAAAGGTGCAAACTCAGTTAATAAACGCTTATGTTTGTTTGATATAAAATCATATGCAACCTTGGGATCTGTTCAGTGTCTTGTTCTATGTTGTTGTATATACTCACGGACTGAGCACTGCGTTATTAACAATACATTTGATACATAATGAAATGTATTAACAGGCACATGCATCAAGCAAAAAAGCCTCGCAAAAATTGCAAATCGCAAAAAAAAGCTGTTTGCGAACACAATCCAACCCTTTCCAATGCAGGAACCCATTTACAGAAAAACATACATTTTCGCAAAAATAAGGACTCGCAAATATTGTGATAACTAACAATGCGAATTCTTATTAGCGAGTCTCCCAACAGCGATCGCAAATAGCGATTAGCTCCTAAAGAATCTAAACACATTGCATGTAAACTCGCACTTAGCGAATCGCAGGAAAATTGTAATTTTGCAAGTGCAGAATAAGGGGCAATCACAATCAGGTGTTAAAGTAAAAAAAAAAAAAACTTGCACAGGTGCAACTACTCAAACATAATTAAACTGACTCAGAAGGTCGCTGAAGCCTTTCACAATGGCAGCACTCTACGTGATGGCGAGGAGGATGAGGATCCATGCAGCAGCCCAGAGCAGGAGAATACAGGAGAGGATTCTCAGAGTGTGCCTCACATTGCTGGGACAAACACTACGATAAGTGCAGGCTGAATGGTGCAATGATCATGCACCTAATAGCAGAATTGGAACCCCTAATGCGGCGCCAGACCCGTAAGACCCATGCTATCCCTACATGTACAGATCCTATGTTCTCTGCACCTACTTCCCTCAGGCAGTTTCCAGGGGGTAGAAGCTGTTGCTGGAGGTGTATCGCAAAGCTCATTTTCACGTTTCTTCAAAACCTTCCATGAAGCCATGATGACAAGGATCCACACCCTCATCACCTTCCCCACAACCCCACAGGATTTGAATAACACAAAACTGGACTTCTACCAGGTAGCACAGTTCCCTCATGTGATCGGCTGCATAGATTGTACGCATGGCCCAATTTGTTACCCGGCAGTGAATGAATACATCTTCAGGAACAGGAAATCCTATCACTCAATGTGCAAGTAGTGTGCAATGCAAAACATTATAACTGACATCGTGGCGCAATTCCCTGGAAGCACCCATGACTCCTATATATTCCGACACAGTGGCATCCACACGCGTCTGCTTAGGGGTGAATTTGGTGAAGGACATCTACTTGGTACACACACATACCTATTTGCAACATAAATCAAACAAATGTCAATGCATACCTGTGGCTAACCCTTTGCTTTCCACCCTGTAGGTGACATCGCATATGCCATGTGGAACTACATATTGACACCATACCTCAACCCAGCCTCACCACATGAGCAGATGTACAATGCAGAACACATCACCACACAGAATGTGATCGAACGCACATTTGGACTACTGAATAGCCGCTTTCGCATTCTACACAAAACTGGTGGAGCAATGCAGTACCGTTCAGAGACCTGCTGCCGGATTGTGGCTGAATGTGCCATGTAGCACAATATTACCACCAGGAGAGGCATACACATGGAGGTGTCCGACAGTGGTTCTGATGGGGACAACCAACCACCCGCATAACTCTGCCAAGCGCATGTGGCAAACTCAGCAGAAGGGCAAGGGAGATGTGCAGACATCACCGAACATTATTTCTGAGGTAGGGAATAATGAGACATGATACCTAAATGTCAAACATAAAAGTATTTATTAACATGAGCTCATGTATCAATGTGTAGCCACACAGAGATTTGTGCAAATTATAACCGTGATTGCATAGAAGAATAACGTAAAATGAACAATTCCACGCTCTGGATATCAACCACTAGGATGTTTTTGACCATGGATATGTCACCATGGCCAAACAAAGGAGGACATGCCTGGCTAGCGCTTCCTGCCACGCACCCACAGACACCCACAGACGCCTTTCGCCTGCAACGAAGGTGTTGTGCTGTGTGAACTGCCCAGGACATATTCTTTGGGGTCACGGGCAACAAGTTTTAATGTGTATTTTGTCCTTGGGACAAGTAAGCCCAATCCCCTGCAGCACAAACCCTTTGACTGCCAGTTTGCAGTAGCACATTAAGGGAAGGGCACTGCCTGAAGTTAAGTTATTATTTGTGTGCCTATGTTAAAGCTGTTCAAACTTGTATTTATGGTTCATTATTTGAATGCCTTTATTATTACGGTGAGCGCTCTAAGTAAATGTAAGTTCTGTCTGCACTACTGACAGTGGTTCCAGTACGAAAATGTGTACTCACGGTTTCACATTTTAGCAATATGAGGCTACGCAGAATGCTCCCAGAAAGCTCTCTGATTAGATGCAAATATTTGCAAAGCTTGAAAGCAAGATTAATGACTCTTTGCTTTCAATATAAAATGTTCCTAAAAAACACGAAAGTAGGAGAAACATTTTTTTTTGCTAAATTACTGTGAAATTTCAGGTACCATTTCTTTGCAGCATCATTTAGTGAAATGTGTTGATGCATGCTAGTATTTCGCACAAATATTCATATTGGCCAATCAATGTAACCAGTTTCAATAAGATTATGAAAAAAAAACAAGCATTGGCAAAGCCATTAGGTCTGAAATTAGTGGTCAGCTTTTTAGTTTTGCCAAAACGTGACTTGTTTTGGCATGGTTTTTGTAAAGCCTTGTTGATTTTAGAGCTGCTGGGCCCTCACCATTATAACAAACATTGGCAAAAGCACAAAAAAAATTGGTCTAAAAAAAGCACACACTGCCACATTAGTTACTGCCACTGAACAAAACTACTTTGTGTGCCAATATACTCCTCGTGAAAGAGCTTAATGCCGTCACTCACAGTGAAGCCAGCCGATGGAGAGAGGGAGAGAGAATTTTAATAAACACAAATGGTTGTGGTTAATGCCAGATCAAATTAGGGGCTCGATTATTAAAGAAAGTCTCAAAAGTGCACCCTCGGTATATGTCCTTGCATTAAGTGCAGCTATATGGCTTTCGTGAATTTACAATAATTTACAGAAGTAGGGCAAGAAATGTACTCCTATAAAATATTTGAGTGTTTGCAAGGTCATTTTCCCATCAACCACTTTTTCCCAACCACGGAAGAAAGTTTACGTCTGCCATTGTCAGGAGTAAATTTCCAACATTTCTCAGTATGGGAAAAGATTAGAGAAGAGTTGTTAAAAACCCTTAAAACATGCAAGTTAGTAGGTTTGCACAGACTTAAATGGTATTCCGACCCTGGAAATATTGCTTACCACTACCTTCAGGCCCAGTATGTAGATCTGCAGAAACGTGGCAACATAAATGGATTGCTAGAATTCAAAAACTACTATGCTATGAGCCCTGGCATGATCAGAGAGGCCATATAAGAGCTCTTATATAATGAAATTGCTGCCATAATTTGTCGCCGAACCACATGGCATCAAAGGGACAAGTGGATTGTGTTACAGGACAAGTAGATTTATGAAGCAACCTGCCCCATGGACAAGTAGATATTTTAATAAATTCAACAACCCTGTAAGACTGAATGCCTCCTCACTCCCCTGTCAAGTTGCTGCCACCAACAGTACCGGCCTGGATCTGTTCCACAGCAGTGGTCACTTGTCCTAGGGCCCTGGCAACATACCCACACTAATGGCCCAGATCGATTTGCATGGCCACAGAAAGACGTGCCAGCAGCGTAATGGTGTTGCAGAGCTTGTTATTGGACCTGGTATAGGCTGACATGGGGATCATGCTCTGGCGATGCATTCTCTTTGTGCTTTGGCCCGCATGCTTGGGTGGGTCTGCCTATTCCCCTCCACAACCGCTGTGGTTAGTTCACGCACACTGTCATTAGGCTTATGTTCTTGGCAAGTTTTGATATTTGTAGCTGTAAACTGACAAAGGAAGGGTTGGAGCAAAGTACCTGCACCTGTCGTAGTCCGTGACTTAGAGTAATATGATGGTGCTTGAGAGACCTAGGAACACAACCCTATAAGTTCCTATCAAGGACCAAAGTCCTAAACAAAACAGCATACACTTTGGAATCAGCACCCATCAACAAAGTTGTTCTTGTGAAATACAAGTAATGTCCTTTACGATAATAGGAAACATCCATGTCAAATGAACAGGACCGAGCTGGATAAGCATATATTTTGAATCCTTTATTTTTTTGTAGACAAATGTTCCAAATCACAATGAATTTTTCTTTTTTCTTTTTCTAGCCAACGCGTTTCGTCTCTTTTGATGAGACTTCTTCAGGGCTCAAAACACCTGTTTTTGCACTAAGCCGTATGGGCTGAATTCTTGGTATTCACAGAGAACTTGTAGAATCTGTCATATCCTATGGGTATTCAGGAATGACTCGAGACCGGCATGGTGACCTGCTACACAAACAGCGTGGATTCGAAGTAGTGAACACCTTCTGGGACTCGACGCCACCGTTTACCACAATTAATGCGCTCCCAGTAGGGTGTCGCTAGTGCTAGTGCAGATCAATCTGTGAGTGCAGGCATCTCACAAAAAGTGAAGGACTGGTTTCACACACCACCTGGTGTCATGCTTCATCATTGACCAGTCCTTACCATCTAAAAACTTGGTTTAATAGAGGGCACACATACACCGGATGACAGGTATGCACTTCTAAACTAAGTGGGGGCCCATAGAAAAAGATAGTGAGGTTAAAAAGACATCACAGATGCCAAATTAAATTTTAATATTGCTGGCGTCTATATGGTAGTTAAAACAAAGTGATCGGTGTAATAGGGATATTATTGTCCCCCCACCGAAATCAATGGGGTCGACATGTTTCTGCCAAATGGCCCAATTGGGTCCGTGGCATTCATCAGGACCTAAACAAATAAACTGTGGGCTCCACTCTTATCAGACTGTGGAGAGGATTTCCACTCAGTGGGGTGATATAGATCACACTCCACTGTGATATGGCCCATATCTAAAGCCTGAAAGAAAAACAAACAAAACCCGTGGTAGAGCACTGGACACACAAAGCATTACATATTCAGCCCCACACACCGAGAATCTATCGTGAGTGGCTATAAGTGCAGCAGTTGTGACAATCATCTGTGCACCAGGGAGGAGAAATTATTCCAAAATGCTTACCCTATAATTGGGACACTGTGACCCATAGGAGGGTGAGGGCAGGAGACCCCTTAGGTCAAGCTCTAAACAAGCATTTACAATGCAATGGTCTCGGCATTATTAAAGGTAGAGCTATTGGCATTGCTGTTGACTTTTTTTTTTATTCATAAATAAATGGCATTGTCATTTACATTGCCAATAGCTTAATCGTTAAATAAATGGCATTGTCATTTACAATGCCAATAGCGTAATCGCTCGCAAATGCAGGACCTATTGCATTTACACCCACACAGAGCCACACACACAAAGCCACCCACACACACATACAGAGCCGCACACACAGAGCCTCCACACACACCCAACGCCCCCCCCACACACACCCAACGCCCCACACACACAACCAACGCCCCACACACACCCAGAGCCCCACACACACACCCAGAGACCACCACACACACACCCAGAGACCACCACACACACACCCAGAGCCACACACACACCCACACACCAAGAGCCACACACACACCCACACACCAAGAGCCACACACACCCAGAGCCACACACACCCAGAGCCACACACACCCAGAGCCACACACACCCACACACCCAGAGCCACACACACCCACACACCCAGAGTAACACACACCCACACACCCAGAGTAACAAACACCCACACACCCAGAGACACACACCCACACCCAGAGACACACACCCAGAGCCACACACACCCACCCAGAGCCACACACACCCAGAGACCACCACACACACCCAGAGACCCCCCACACACACACCCAGAGCCCCACACACACACACCCAGAGCCCCACACACACACACCCAGAGCCCCCCACACACACACCCAGAGCCCCCCGCACACAGTCGGATGCTTGAGATACACTGACAGATGATAAGGCCTCAGTGCTGTAGCGGGGGGAGATGAGATGCACTGAGAGTGGTATAGACATCAATGCTCTATGGGGGGAGATGAGATGCACTGAGAGGAGTGTAGACCCCACAGAATGATGATGTTTATACCACTTCCCGCTCACGGACACCAAAGCTCCCACCCTTCCAGCAGGCCTCAGACACACACCTACGGAGGGGGGGGGGGGAGCGGCGGCTTGGGGCACTTACCTTTGACTTGGCTCTCGTACTCCGCCAGCACCCCTCGCTCCTTCCGCAGCTTCCCGTGTGACGTCATCCTCAGCCCTTGAAACTCCCCTTACTCCACAAATGAAAAGTTCCTCTCTGCTCAGTGCCCCCCAGCGGGCTCCTCTGGCATTAGGGGCTCCTGCCCACCGTAGGTAGGGGCAGGGCAGCGGTGCCGAGTTCAAGGGCAGTCCCAAAGGGCAGATGTTTAAGGCAGAGTGCGGAGTCTGCTCCGGAGGAGGGCAGGCATAGCTCCCAGCAGCACCGACAGGCAGGGCGAGGACACGTAGGGGTTAATCACGAGATGCAGCAAACACTGCCAGCTTTCAGCATGAATAGGGTCAGGCGCTGGGAGTCTGCGGGGGGGAGGAGGTATGGGCAAGGTGATGCAGGCAGTGAGAGGTACGATGGGAAGGAAGCGAGTGGATGGTGAGAGCGTGCAGGCGCGTGACAGGTGAGGGATACCACTGTGAGAGTGAAGCGAGGGAGAGGGCGACGCAAGGCTGGGAGGTGTGACAGGATGGGTGACGGAGGAGTGGGAGGTGTGAGGTGGGGGGCTGCACACGGTGAGGATGTAAGGGTGGAGAAATGCAGGGAAGGGGTGTCGGTGGGCAGACGGTTCGTGGTGATGCAGGGGGAACACTGTGGGGGGATGGGGGCTGAGAGGAAGAGGGCGTGAGGACGATGGGAAGAGACACCGCAGAGAGTGAAAGCAGTATTTTAATGCAGGGGGTGGGGTTGTGAGGGTGAGAGGTGAGAGAGGGGTGGGACTGTGAGGGTGAGAGGTGACAGAGGGGTGGGACAGTGAGGGTGCGAGGGGTGAGACAGTGAGGTTGCGAGGGGTGGGACAGTGAGGGTGCGAGATGACAGAGGAGTAGGACTGTGAGGGTGGGCGGCGACGGGGGGGGGGAGAACTGTGAGGGTGCGCAGAGACAGAGGGGTGGAAGTGGTGGAGGGATGGGGGTGCAAGAGGACAGAGGGGAGGGACTGTGCGGGTGAGGTGAGAGAGGGGGAGCCCACACTGCAAGGCCCAGGGTAGGCTGAGGCGAGATGTGCTGCAGGGACAGAGGCTGTGAGGGTCACGCACATAGAATTAAAAACAAAGCATAAACAGTTGATGTTAAAAACGAGAGACGGAGGTAGCCACCTAATAGGTGAATTGCATAATGATAAACTAAAAATCCTGGCTCCACGTGTGACCAAACTGTGTGATCCTGACTCGAATCGTGCTCTGAGAGTCCAGCCGGACTCTTAGCTCGAGTCTGGCTCGACTCTCCATGTTACTTGTTGCCTCGCCCACCTCTCCCTCCAGCCATGCTCTCCTGTGTGCAGACACAGTTGTCACTTCCAGGCCATCACCCCGCCATATCGCGTTGCTTTCCCCGACTAATGAAGTCGCTCTGCGCAAGCCTGTTTATTAGCCTTTCATTACAAGATAGCAGAGTGTGCCCTAATTACACGATACATGTCACTGACTGGGGACGCAAATGGCCATGCCGACCTCTGAGCAGACTGCTGGGTAGCGCCTGGAGCCGGCTTCGGCCGCTGAGCTGGTGTTTGCTGACCTTGAGCCGAATGCAACTAACCGAAGAGAGGGGGGCTGTGAACTCCCCGGGTCTTAGGTCCCCTACAACTGCCCGTCATCCACCCCTAAAGCGACAGCCGGGTATCATCGGCGGGAAATCGGCGTTGCCATGTCGGGACAGTGAGGGTGCGAGATGACAGAGGAGTAGGACTGTGAGGGTGGGCGGCGACGGGGGGGGGGGAGAACTGTGAGGGTGCGCAGAGACAGAGGGGTGGAAGTGGTGGAGGGATGGGGGTGCAAGAGGACAGAGGGGAGGGACTGTGCGGGTGAGGTGAGAGAGGGGGAGCCCACACTGCGAGGCCCAGGGTAGGCTGAGGCGAGATGTGCTGCAGGGACAGAGGCTGTGAGGGTCACGCACATAGAATTAAAAACAAAGCATAAACAGTTGATGTTAAAAACGAGAGACGGAGGTAGCCACCTAATAGGTGAATTGCATAATGATAAACTAAAAATCCTGGCTCCACGTGTGACCAAACTGTGTGATCCTGACTCGAATCGTGCTCTGAGAGTCCAGCCGGACTCTTAGCTCGAGTCTGGCTCGACTCTCCATGTTACTTGTTGCCTCGCCCACCTCTCCCTCCAGCCATGCTCTCCTGTGTGCAGACACAGTTGTCACTTCCAGGCCATCACCCCGCCATATCGCGTTGCTTTCCCCGACTAATGAAGTCGCTCTGCGCAAGCCTGTTTATTAGCCTTGAAATAAAAAACACGGACATACAACACGAGAGGGAGGGTTCCGAGTTGGCGGAGATATGGCTAAACAGAAGCGACAGCCGGGTATCATCGGCGGGAAATCGGCGTTGCCATGTCGGGACAGTGAGGGTGCGAGATGACAGAGGAGTAGGACTGTGAGGGTGGGCGGCGACGGGGGGGGGGGGGAGAACTGTGAGGGTGCGCAGAGACAGAGGGGTGGAAGTGGTGGAGGGATGGGGGTGCAAGAGGACAGAGGGGAGGGACTGTGCGGGTGAGGTGAGAGAGGGGGAGCCCACACTGCGAGGCCCAGGGTAGGCTGAGGCGAGATGTGCTGCAGGGACAGAGGCTGTGAGGGTCACGCACATAGAATTAAAAACAAAGCATAAACAGTTGATGTTAAAAACGAGAGACGGAGGTAGCCACCTAATAGGTGAATTGCATAATGATAAACTAAAAATCCTGGCTCCACGTGTGACCAAACTGTGTGATCCTGACTCGAATCGTGCTCTGAGAGTCCAGCCGGACTCTTAGCTCGAGTCTGGCTCGACTCTCCATGTTACTTGTTGCCTCGCCCACCTCTCCCTCCAGCCATGCTCTCCTGTGTGCAGACACAGTTGTCACTTCCAGGCCATCACCCCGCCATATCACGTTGCTTTCCCCGACTAATGAAGTCGCTCTGCGCAAGCCTGTTTATTAGCCTTGAAATAAAAAACACGGACATACAACACGAGAGGGAGGGTTCCGAGTTGGCGGAGATATGGCTAAACAGAAGCGACAGCCGGGTATCATCGGCGGGAAATCGGCGTTGCCATGTCGGGACAGTGAGGGTGCGAGATGACAGAGGAGTAGGACTGTGAGGGTGGGCGGCGACGGGGGGGGGGGGAGAACTGTGAGGGTGCGCAGAGACAGAGGGGTGGAAGTGGTGGAGGGATGGGGGTGCAAGAGGACAGAGGGGAGGGACTGTGCGGGTGAGGTGAGAGAGGGGGAGCCCACACTGCGAGGCCCAGGGTAGGCTGAGGCGAGATGTGCTGCAGGGACAGAGGCTGTGAGGGTCACGCACATAGAATTAAAAACAAAGCATAAACAGTTGATGTTAAAAACGAGAGACGGAGGTAGCCACCTAATAGGTGAATTGCATAATGATAAACTAAAAATCCTGGCTCCACGTGTGACCAAACTGTGTGATCCTGACTCGAATCGTGCTCTGAGAGTCCAGCCGGACTCTTAGCTCGAGACTGGCTCGACTCTCCATGTTACTTGTTGCCTCGCCCACCTCTCCCTCCAGCCATGCTCTCCTGTGTGCAGACACAGTTGTCACTTCCAGGCCATCACCCCGCCATATCGCGTTGCTTTCCCCGACTAATGAAGTCGCTCTGCGCAAGCCTGTTTATTAGCCTTGAAATAAAAAACACGGACATACAACACGAGAGGGAGGGTTCCGAGTTGGCGGAGATATGGCTAAACAGAAAACAGTTAGGAACCTTACCTGGGGGCAGAAGGCAAGAACGGGAAGCCAGAGTTTGTGTCTCCTACGCCTGGAGCTCGGAACGGGAGGAGTGAGAGCGCAGGGAGACGAGAAAAAATGGCGCCCGCCAGCTTCTGTATTTTTCGTATTTGGGGGCGTGGTTTTGTGGTTCTGAGTGACAGGCAACGTCACTGTCTAAAGAACGCAAAAAATCACGCCCCCAAATCCGAAAAAGACGGGGCTTGTTTGAAGTGACCGTTCTCTCCTCCAATGGCTGGCCTCCGTTTAGGAAGCCAGCCAATGAAGGAGAGAGAGGGCATGGAGGCGGAACCTTCTGCGCTACTACAAATCATTAAATCTCATGCCTAAGACTGCGCAAGCGCAGCCTTTTAGGCCTTCGACCTAAAAAGTAATGAGGAGAAAACACAAAACACAAGATGTTTTAACAAAAGTAAATACTACCGAGAACACACATGAGGTTCTGTGGTGTATCAGATACAAAATACCTGAACAGGAAGAAATACATTCATCCACACATTCATACTATTTCTGATACATGATGTGATCTCCGTCTCTGCGCCTATATCTGTGCTCCTCCGATCCTCGATGTTAAAAATACAGTTTTTTAAAGTGTTGCCGTCGGGCAGCTATTACCAATCAGGGTTTAATTAGGTGTTGGAGTGCGGTATCCAGTGTCCCAACATTGTTCTACGATGGAGGTCCGGACCTTAGCCTGACATGCCAAATATGTGCTTCCGGATGTGTTCCTCAATGCATTCAGTTCGTGCAGGCGGACCTGTAGTGGCCCAGGTGGGTGTCCCTTCCGTGGATAGGTAGAGCGTGTTTGTGTGTGTCCAGAAGCGTCTATGCACTGCACATGCACGCTAAAAATGTTAGACCGCGCAAGTGCAAAAAATGTACAATCTACCGAGCATGAGCAATGTAATGCCACCAGTATGGAACCATGGTGTAGAAGTAAAATACACCGGAGGATTGGCACATTAGTTTCAAGTTTGGTGCAACATGCCACACGGTTGGCAATCCATGCACAAATATGAATGGCCCCAAGGTGCCCCTGGCAGTGTTAAATCACGCGTATGGAACCACGCTGATGAGGTCAAAATCACCGGAGGATAGGCACATTAATGATAAGTTTAGTACGACATGCCCCAGAGTTTGCAGACCATGCACAATTATAAATGGGTCCCAGGTGCACATGGTGCCATGTTTGAACCAAAAGTTAAATGCCAGAATTAACAAATGACATGCTTGTATAATATGCTACCGGGCTTATACTATGCAATGTGACGTTTAGCGTGCCAAGTACAGAAACAGACATCCTGGACGATACAAATTTCCTTCAATTGCAGAGAGAAGGACATTTCCTATGGTTGATAGGAAATAAAGACCCATAAGTGGGAGCAAGGGATTTCACTGTTCAAGGGAGGTGTCAGTCACTATGGATGATGTATAGTGCTGGGTAAAGGACATAATGCAGACAGGATGTTCATGTGTGTAATGCGTGGGCACATATTACTTACAGAGCTGGTTGTAGCCACGGGATGTAGTCGTTCGGACCTAATTTCCATGTTCGAAGGCGGTATACCCACCTCTGCTCCCTGACATGGAGTGGCCTTGTTAGGTCTGTCTTCTATTTCTTCATGACCACCCATTTCAGGTCCATGTCTTTATTGTTGTGTTCCAGAAAATGTCTAGTGAGTTTTGTGTTGCTTTTTTGCAGTGAATGGTGCTGCGATGTTCGTTAATGTGGGTCCTAATTCTCCTGGTGGTCATACACACATACCTAAGGTTGCAGGGGCATGTAAGAAGATATACCACATTTTCCGTGTTACAATCACTGAAGTGGTTCAATCTCCACAGGCATGTGGTGCCAATGTCTACTTCCTTAGTAGTCAGGGTAAGAGGACAAGTGACATCTACCGCAAGCATAATGTACTGTTGGTCTTTGGGTGTTCCATAGGGTCACTTGGTCAGCTCCTCTTGCGAGGGGGTCTTTGGCCCGGACCAACTCATCTCGTAGGTTCTTACTTCTTTTGAAAGCAAAAAGTGGGGATTCCCAACGTTTTCCTGCACCCTGAAGGATGTGCCAGTTCTTTCCTATGATTTTTTGTACAGTGTTGGAGACTGGTGTATATGTTGTTACACACACAACTCTGTTTGACTTCTTTCCCGTTATTTTCCAGTAGAGCGTTGCAGTTTATATATTTCTTGCTCTCTCCTTTTCTTTCCTGATCAATTTCCTGGGGTAGTGTCGGTCTTGTAGTTTTTTCTCAAGCTCCTCTGCTTGTTCATGAAAGTTTTCGGTCTCTGAGCAGTTTCTGCGTATCCTGAGGAATTGACCGACTGGTAAGTTGTTCCTCAGGGCCTTTGGGTGATAGCTTTCATATAGCAGTAGGCTGTTCTTGTCTGTCGATTTGTTATGAACCTTTGTGCTTATGCCGTCTGCATTCATCATGACTTTAAGATCCAGAAAGAAAACATGGTTCTTAATAATGAAGTGGGTGAATCTCAAATGTCGATCCTTGGTGTTAATCCATTCCACAAAATTGCTCGCTGTTACTTGGTTCCCTCGCCAGACAATAAAAACATCACAATATAACGTTTCCATGTCCTCAGGTTTTCAGAGAATAGATTGCTTTCATGGAAGATGTAATCTTCTTCAAACTGGTGCACATACAGACATGAGAGAAGCAAGTGGGGGGGTCAAAGGGGGAATTTTTAACGACCACAGTAGCTCAAACCCCTTTATCAAATTCAAAAACAAACAAGAGTTACCTGGTCCAATTGGTTGTCTATGTGTTGTGTTGCGCCAAAAGACCGCTAGACCAACATGTCGTCACAATGATAATGCTGGGTTGGAAAAATTCCCATCAGCCCACCATTATTGGTGGAGTTTCGTCATGTGGGATGCATAACATAAACCCAAATATCTCCCAACGCACCTGATGATGATGCGGAGATGGGTTTTGTAAAGTACTATTCCAAACCACAGTATATCAAAGGTAGGACTGATGGAGTGCAGTGCTCGTGAAAAAGAAAAGGAAAATGAGGTGTGAATAAAATTGGCTCCTGAGACAAAAAATATGTTTATTGAGTATTGTCTCAGGGTCAAGAATAAAAACAGCGCCTAATAGTCTTAAAGAATGACTATATAATGGCGTAGTGCATGGAGGTCGACATGTTTCAGCTTATGTGGACTAAGCGTCCAAGCTTTCTTCAGGACCAAATGGTGTTAAGCATCTGCATTATGTGGAAACTAAGTATATTAACAATTTGGATTGATCCTACCAGAACTTTGAGCCCAAATGTTCTCTGGTGTTTATCCAACTAGTCGTGATTCTCCTAGGGAAAAAAACAACGGAGTGTAAGAGACGCATGTGATATATTGGTGATTAAAACACAACACAACAAAAGATAGACAAGGCGACAGAAAACTTATCATCGCCCATCAGAAGCTATATAGTTCTCCTGATTTGAGTCCCGTTAATTTTCAGGTTGTTGAAACATTTAATTGTCAGTTATCACTCACCCAGCATTCTGTGGGAGAACACCTCACCTCACCCGGCACCCACTCGGGAAGAAGGAGGCCCCGCTCTGTTAGAAATGGAAAAGTTTAAAAAGGACCTCAAAAAAACTGAATTGAGGTACAGAGTATACATACTCAGCTAATCCATAAATATGTACTAACAAATACCAGTTGATTAAGAAAGAGACTCAACCCCTAAAGAAAACATGGTTGTGACCAAGCATGGAGTGGCTGTAATGTAACTGTAAAAGTTCAACTTTAAAAAGGTAAACAGGAAAAGCATTTCCTCCACCTAACTGAACAGTGTATTTATCAAGAGCATAGAGGTTGTATAACAAGTTGGTTGGTTATCCAAAATGGGTTAGTTCATAAAGGCCAACCAAGTATCCAAGTATATAAACAGTGGAGAGAAAGAGAGCTCAATGCAAATATCCCTTATTGTTAGATCCTGAATATCCAGGGAGCCATACCTGTCCGTCGGTGCCTCTAGGGCCAGCGTCCAAGCGGGAGTGGAGGTGGTTTGGACTGTGCCTTACTGCTCATTATATACCTGCTCTAATTGGTTAACTAATGGCAGCTGGCCGTTAAACGCGAAACCGGCTCTTAATTGGGAGATATATGGTAGGTACTGAGCATGCGCCGACAGGCTCTTATAGACGGGGCAGTGGATCAGTGACTAGGCGACTGCGCGCATGTATTAGTACAGCTCGTAATGCGCCTGCGTTAGTAGTCTGGCGCGTTGTGTGCAAGGCTGAAAGTTAGTGTCCTGGGGCTAGCGCATGCGCAAAGGCACCATAGTCGTTCGCGGTGCGCATGCGCGGAGCGGGGACAACACTCGCGTATGTTTACTCGCTGTTCTTAGCGGTTCTGATGTTTATTAGGCAAATCACGTTAGTAAGTTATATACTAAGCCCCAAATGGTGTGGCAGAAGTCAAAAATAGACCGGATCCAATTGTTTAGAGTTGGAAATAAAGCAGATCAGGTCTATGAATATGGGAATTGAGAGACTCTGACCGGTCTTGTGTTAGGCATGATGCATTTAGACCCTCATAAGTTGGGTGGACGGTGTGCCTGGTTTGCACTAATACGACAGTGTATGTTAAATAAATAACTATTTAAAGTGTATTTGAAATTATTAGGACACTATATGATAGAAGCTCAGATTAGTTGTTTAGTGCCCATAGGGGGATACCACCTAGGGTTAAGGCAAGGATGTACAAAGTCCTAATCTGCAATTGAAATAAAGTGGGGGTAGTTATAAGGATGCCCATGGTATATCCTCATTGAGCCCCTTAGAATCACTTTGTAGTTGGAAAACCCACTTCTGTTCTTTTTTGAAAAGGAATTTTGACACATCACTTATATGAGAGGGAATATAAGGATGTTCTAGAACAACCCATCTCATTTCGTCTGCTGTGTGTTTACAATTTAGAAAATGGCTCGTGAGTTTTGTTGCCTGTTTGCGACACCTGATGGTACTCTTATGTTCCCCAATTCTTAATTTGATTTTACGAGTAGTGTATCCAATGTATCTGAGGGAACACGGGCAAGTAATCATGTAAATCACATTTTCTGTATTACAGTTTGTGTGTTTTTTGAGGACCCAGGTCCTCCCTGTCCCTAGGTCAATCGAGTTGGTTTTGCTGGTCTGGGGGCAAACACTGCATGATCTGCATGGATGATGACCAGTGACCGGATGTAGGTCCCATAGAGTCGCCGATCTCTCAATATTCTGTAGCCTGGGTCTCGTGTGGACCAACGTGTCTCGTAAGCTGGGTGCTCTTTTAAATGAAAAGAGGGGTAAAGGGATATTAGCATCTGTGGTGTTGGGAATACCCCAGTGTTTACGCACAGTTTTTTGAAGTCTGTTGGATTGTGCATTGAAGGTGCTGACAAATGTTAGTCTCTCAAGAGGTGGTTTAGGTGGAGTCTATTCAGCAGAGCCTCACGATTATTATTCGAGGCTCGTTTCCATGCTCTTTTCACAAGGTGTGCAGGATATTCACGTTCCTGCAGTTGGGTGCAGAGGGTGGTGGCATGTTTGTTGAATAGTGTCTGGGATGAACAATTCCTCCTTACTCTGAGGAATTGCCCCACAGGAAGGTTCTCTTTTAAGGAGCGCGGGTGGTGGCTGTTGAAAAGCAGCAGGGAATTTCTCGCCATGGGCTTGGTGTATAATTCGCTCTGCAATCCACCTGCTTCTGGAAAAATGGACAGGTCTAGAAAGGAAAGTCTGACACGGCTGTACTCCAGCGTGAAGTTGAGATACTGGTTGCGTTCATTCAGCCATTGGTGAAAGGACTCAATCTCTCTTTCGGAGCCTCGCCACACCATCAGAATGTCATCTATATATCTCTTCCATAGTACCACTTGATGGAAGAAAGGGTTACTATGGTTGAGAATAAGGTCTTGTTCAAATTGATGGACATAGAGGTTGGCGAGGCTAGGGGCAAAAACACTCCCCATTGATGTCCCGGAGATTTGAAGGAAAAATTGTCCCTCGAATTTTAAAAAGTTTTCTTTCATTGCTATTTCAGCACATGCTAAGATGAAGTTCACAGGAGTGATACTATCCAACTCTTCTAGCGATAGAAGGTGTCTGATGGTGTCCAAGGTGTCTTGTTGGGGTATGCAGGTGTAGAGGGACTCGACGTCAAAGCTGACTAACAGGTCGGTCTCTGCATTATACTCTACACTGGGTAACAGTCTGAGAACATCAGCCGTGTCTTCCAAATACGTTGGCATTTTCTTTACGAGGGGTCTAAGAAAGACATCCACGAAGGTAGAAAGAGGCTCCAAAAGGGAGCCAATCCCGGAAATAATGGGACGCCCAGGTGGTGGTCTGGTGGCCTTGTGGATCTTTGGTAAACAGTAGAAACCGGGAGTGACAGGGTTCTCTGTTACCAAAAATCTTGCTTCCTGAGATGTGATACACCCTTCATTAAGTCCCTCATCCACCAAGTTCTTGACCTCTGACAGTAGACGGGGAGTAGGGTCTTCAGATAGACGTCGGTAGAATTGCTGGTTGTCCAGTTGTCTCAGACATTCTTGTCGATATTGGACCATATCTAAAACTACCGTCGCTTCCCCTTTATCCGCCGGTTTTATTATGATGGTCGGATCTTTAGTAAGACTGGTGAGAGCCTGTCTTTCTGACTTGGAGAAGTTTTGGAATGTTTGAAACTCCGTGCCTTGCATTTGTGCAACATCATATCTGACTGCTTGTTCAAAAGTAGTAACAAGCGATGGCACTTGATGGCTCAGGGGGTAAAGGTGGATTTCGGTCGCAACCCGGTGTTAGTGGGTTCATCTTTACCACTGTCAGAAAGTTCAGTTTTGTTCTTAAAAAAGAAATGTAAGCGCACTTTGCAAAATAATTTTTCAAGTTCAGTTCTGATCAGGAAAGGGTCTCTTTTGTAGGTGGGGACAAATCCTAGACCCTTTCCCAAGACTGTCTGTTCAACAGGTGTCAGACTACGGGAACTTAGGTTCACTGTTAGGTCCCGATCGTCTCTGTGCTGTTGCTCTGTTGAGCCGCTTTCCTGCTCCGTGTGTTGGGAACTGAGATGTCGGGATCCCATTGGACCGTTTGTTGTCCTCTTTTCTTTGCCCGGTTTTGTCCCCGGCCACGTCCTAAAAAAGACTGGTTAGGAAAAAACTGGGGGGGTTGTCCAAATGGATTCATTTGTTGCGCAAATGGTGGTGGAGGTTGAAAACCCCACGGGCCTGGATGCCACCAAGGTCCCGGGTTCTGATAATTCCCTGGGTATTGGTCTGTCGACCGCCCCTTCTAAAGGGTCGTTGTTGCTGACCATCTAGTCCAGCAGATGTACTTGCACGGTTGGGTGTATCTGAATCACTCGACTCAGATCCCGAGGTAGAATAGTTGGACCCGTACCGTTTACCTCTATTGTTAAATCCAGGGGCTTCATAATTATCACTAGTATAGGGGTAAACTTTAACTAGGGAGAAGCGTTCTAGATCCTTTTTGAATTTATCCATCTTACTTGCTAGTATGTTATCTTTGTATTCTTTGTTAGCTTTGTTAGTTTCATCCATGCATTTTTTAAACAAAGTGCTGCAAGTTGCCTTAATATGACCCTCCAGAACCTGGAAATCTACAAGGATAGCGTCTGCTACCATCTTGGCCGTATTAATGATCAGTATCAGCCAATCTCGCGTGCAGAGCCACGCAATTAGAGACCAGTCACGCATAAATTCCTTATCAGTCAGGAATAGCCTTGGTGCATTTGTAACAATAAGGCCCGTGGGGGCACACTTCCCCCTAAGGTATAGTGCCATAATGGTCCCATGTGTTAGAGTGCGTGAGTGGGTTTTCTTTAAATTAAGAAGAGTGGGCCATTCATCTTTGGTTGTGTTGGTAGTATCGGGCAGTGAATCTAGAAGACAGGGATTATCATCTAGAACTGATTTCAACATGTCATCATCAAACGCCAGACCGGCAAAGTCAGCCATGTTTCAGAAAGGGGAGTCTCAATAGATATCAACTGGTTGAGCGTATCACAGGAAGGATGCCCTGTGTGAAGAAATATAATATATAAAAACAAGACCCGCAACAAAAGTTGCACTAAATACTGAGAGAAGCAAGTGGGGGGGTCAAAGGGGGAATTTTTAACGACCACAGTAGCTCAAACCCCTATATCAAATTCAAAAACAAACAAGAGGTACCTGGTCCAATTGGTTGTCTATGTGTTGTGTTGCGCCAAAAGACCGCTAGACCAACATGTCGTCACAATGATAATGCTGGGTTGGAAAAATTCCCATCAGCCCACCATTATTGGTGGAGTTTCGTCATGTGGGATGCATAACATAAACCCAAATATCTCCCAACGCACCTGATGATGATGCGGAGATGGGTTTTTAAAAAAATTAAATATTCGATGTTCAATCAATTAAATCAATCAAGTGCTTGTTAAGCACGACTACTCACCCGTAAGGGTCTCAAGGCGCTGGGGGTAGAGGGGTGCAAGTTCTCATCCCTCAAGGAGGGGGTCTGTGGAACAGCCAGGTTTTGAGGTTTCTTGCGAAGATGGGGAGCGATGCTAGCTGTCTGAGGTGGAGCGGAAGGGTGTTCCAGGCTTTGGCCGCGAGAAAGGAGAAGCAGCGGCCTCCCGATCTGGTCTTTCTAGTGCGCGGAACCACGGCGTAGGAGAGTTGAGCTGATCGTAGCGTTCTTTGGGGTGCATGGAATTTGAGTCGGCTGTTTAGGTATGCTGGTCCAGTGTCGTGGAGGGCCTTGTGTGCGGTGGGTGAGCATCTTGAAGGTGACTCTAGCCACGATGGGGAGCCAGTGGAGATGTTAAAACACACGGACCCCATAGGATTGCATACATGGAATTTTCTGGACAGGCCATTCTATTCTTCCTTTACCGATACATTCAAGTGATAAAACGTGATTAACATGTGTATCACTTAAAAAAAAAAAGGAAAGCACCAAGCACATTTGAATGCACCCACACACACCTTCACTGCACCACACCATTTTTTAATAATAATTTGTTTGTTCAATTATTTTTTGAATGATTACCATTAGGTACTCTCACATTGTACATATTACTACTAGGATCAATTATTTGCTAGAACATAGTCACTATTCCAGATTCCCAGTGATCCTTGGTTTTCCCTTATTTAATAGTACAATCAAGGTTGTATCGGAAAATAGGACAATTTTCCAGAAAGAGATATTCCGCACACGTTTTCACACCCAAATCTCCGAGCAGGGTTGTCCAACTAGTCAGCCCTCAACATACGGCGTTCTATCGATAGCCCTTATAAGAAGGGCAATCCAGCAAACTCCACCAAACGTGGGATTTCCAAAGTCAGCCACAAGCTAAATGCTTATGCTCAAGTTTAAAGATACAGCTCAATCTTCCGGGAAAATGTGTGACCCATGGGGCGCCTTCGAGGAACTAAAATTTAATCTGATTCCAATATATTTTAAGGAAGGGCCTCCCGACATCTTGGATAGGGGCAATTCATTTAGTTTAAATCACTGGAATGCATACATGATAGGTCTTCAAAGGATATCTTACATACACCAAAGCAGCAACAAGTACAAAACCAGTATATGCTGAGCGCTGGGGGAACGTTGTAAAAGGTAGAGAGCAGTTGTCCAACCTAAGCATGAAGGTAATGGAGGTGTCCCTCAGAATATACCCTTTATTTTTACTAAGGACCTCCCAGAATAGTTCTGGATTTGACTTCTATTCTAATTCCAATAACAGAAGCAGGAGCAAAGTCTGCTGCAGATTTACCAATTCAAGGGATCCAGAGTGTAACCCGACTAGTGTGGATTGAAGGTTGCAAATCAGTCTCAGTAAACAATAGGCTACAAGAAGGATAAGAGAACACATTATGCCCCCTAAAGAAGGGAACTAGGTTGTTCATTCCTTGCATGTAAGACACCTGTGTCTTCCCTAACAGATGAATCGAAGAAACTATTATATCCTCTAATGCAGCCCTCACATTATATGGAGTCATCGTTAGTATATCAGATTTGCTTACATATAGTACTCCCATACCATTACGTGAGACATACTGGCAGGAGTTCCTAGTCACCCTTGGCCAGGCATGAGAGTGAATACGTTGATAGACATCTAAAAATCGTACGCTGGCATGTAGTCGGCCTTGCACAAAAACTCGAATTTGCCGATTAGTGCAACTTGGTGTTAGATTTTCCGGTTTGATCTACCTGGAAACCTGGGCTACTAATGAGGTTTACATTTTGGGATACAGTGCATTTAGTTTCCCCACAGAAAGGGTTGTTATGGGTAGACCCTCAGGGGAGTTGACAATGTGGGTGCACACCAGTTTGGCCTGCATTCCAATGGAAATAATCATGAATTATATCGACATCCACAACTGCTAATAACATCCAAAACTGGAACACAACTAATGCTTGTCGACCTTTACAACAGGGAAACGCAAAATAGGGTAGTCTGCAATTTTGCATCGTTTAGATGCCTGCCTCCATAGACATCACACCTTTAATAATGGTCTGTGAAAGAGCATCATATACTATAAAATGACTGATCTTTCTAGCTGGCACCTTGTTGTAAATAGGACAGTACACAGAGCGCTCAGAAAACTACCAACATCCTTTAGATATGAATTCAGCAGCCCACATGCCTCAAACCCCCTTATTTAATAATACAACCACGGGTTTAGTTCTCCATTTGTTACTCCAAGCTTTTATCTTGCTTTAATACTAAACAAATGTCATGGGAACATTCTAAATGGCAATATCCTATGGAGGCCGACTCGAAGGACATGCAAACCTTTATGCACATTACAGCCCATGGGAGGAAACTATTTGGAAAAACTTGCAGTTCAGATCTCTAAAGATTGCTGGTTTAATCATTTTGCAGGGCTGTACCTTGACAGGTGACCACCTCCAAGGAACAGGTTAGAGCCTCTCGTTTTTTTTGGAAGTCTGTAGCCTGAACAAAATCAGGGTGCAGGTTCTCGTCCCTCAAGGAGGGGGGTCTGTCGAAGAGCCAGGTTTTGAGATTCCTTGCGAAGATGGGGAGCGATGTTAGCAGTCTGAGGTGGAGCAGAAGGGTGTTCCGGGCTTTGGCAGTGAGGAAGGAGGAGTGGCCACCTGATCTGGTCTTTCTAGTGCACGGAACTACGGCATAGGAAAGCTTATCGTAGGGTTAATTGGGGTGCATGGAATTTGAGTCGGCTGTTTAGGTATGCTGGTCCGGTGTCGTGGAGGGCCTTGTGTGCGGTGGGTGAGCATCTTGATGGTGACTCTAGGTTCGATCGAAGCCAGAGGAGATGTTAAAACACACGGACCCCATAGGATTGCATACATGGAATTTTCTGGCCAGACCATGCTATTCTTCCTTTACTGATACATTTAAGTGATAAAACTTGATCAACATGTGTATCACTTAAAAAAAAAGAGAAAAGCTCCAAGCACATTTGAATGCACCCACAACACACACCTTCACTGCACCACACTATTTTTTAATAATTTGTTTGTCCAATTATTTTTTGAATGATTACCATTGGGTACTCTCACTTTGTACATATTACTACTAGGAGCAAATATTTGCTAGAATATAGTTCCTATTCCAGGTTCCCAGTGATCCTTGGCTTCGAATATGCTACTTACCAGTATGCATGTGTTCTTGGCATGTAGGGCTGCTGACATTCATATCTGTGTATAGATCGCCGCCTAGTGTTGGGTCCAGATGATTGCACATTGTTGTCCTGGAAGAGTCTTCGAAGTATCACGAGATAGGTGGCTCCTCCCCTGGACTACAGTGCGCATGGGCATCCTCTCCATCCTCAGATTGTTTTTCGCCATTGTGGTAGAGATGGAGTGTAATACAGTGAGTGATGTCCATGCTCCATAGTAATTCTGAATGCTACAGCTGCTACAGGCGCGGGGAGGAGGGTGGCCAATATGAATGTCAGCAGCCCTACATGCCAAGAACAGATGCATACTGGTAAGTAGCATATTCGGTTCGAGGCATGTGGGCTGCGGAATTCATATCTGTGCATAGATTATATAGCAGTCCCTCCTATTAGCGGCGGCTGCCCGTGCCAGCTGCAGCAGTCTGAAAGAGAGTTTTGAGAACAGCCTGTCCTACAGCTGCCTGCTGTCTTGAATGCACATCTACGCTGTAGTGTTTCGTAAATGTATGTGTAGTGGACCATGTGGCTGCTTTACATATCTCTTCTAAACAAATATTTCCCAGGAAAGCCATGGATGCTCCTAACTTACGTGTGGAGTGTGCTCTTGGAGGAATGGTTAGTGTGCGTTTAGCCTTTGCGTAGCAAATCTGTATACACTTAACGATCCATCTAGCTATTCCTGCTTTGGAAATGGGGTTGCCTTTGTGCTGTGGAGAAAAGGCAACAAACAGTTGTTTTGTTTTCCTGAAATCCTTTGTTCTGTCTATATCGTACATAAGAGCTCTTTTGACGTCTTATGGGTGTAGAGATCTCTCTGCGACATTTTCTGGATTAGGATAGAAAACAGGCAGTTCTATGGTTTGGTTCATGTGGAACTGTGAAATCACCTTAGGCATGAATGTAGGGTTGGTGCGTAGTACAACTCTATTTGCGTGGACCTGTATGAATGGCTCTTGAATGGTTAGTGCCTAGAGTTTACTAACTCTTCTTAGTGAGGTAATCGCTACTAGGAAAGCAACTTTCCAGGTAAGGAATTGAATCTCACAAGAGTGTAGAGGTTCAAAAGGTGGTCCCATCAGTCTGGTGAGGACCACATTCAGGTTCGATACAGGTGAAGGTGGGTGTCTGGGAGGGATCACTCTTTTGAGTCCCTCCAGAAAAGCTTTAATGGCAGACACTCTGAATAGTGAGAGGTGCTGCCTGTTTTGAAGATAAGCTGCTATTGCGGATAAATGTATACGAATGGAACAGTACGCCAGATTGCATCTGTATAAGTGCAACAAATAACAGATAATGTTTTGAATAGATGCATCCAGTGGGTCAATGTCATTATTGTTACAATATATGACAAACCTCTTCCATTTAGCCGCATTACATGATCTGCTTGTGGGTCTCCGTGCCTCCTTGATGATGTTCATGCATTCTGGTGGCAAGTTGAGGTAGCCAAATTTTAAGACTTCAGGAGCCAGATCGCCAGGTTGAGCTGTTGCGGATCTGGGTGCTGAATTTCGCCATTGCTCTGCGTTAAAAGTCTGGGTGTTAGCCGCAGTCTTTGATGCGGTACCACGGAAAGTTCTACTAGCGTGGTGTACCATGGCTGGCCTGCCCACGTTGGAGCAACCAGGATGAGTGTCATCGAGTGTTGCTTCAGCTTGCGTGCCACCAGCGGTATTAGAGGCGCTGGGGGAAAAGCATACGCAAACCTGCCTGACCAGTTCATCCATATCGCATTGCCCTGTGACTGTGGATGTGGGAACCTGGAGGCGAAGCTTTGGCATTTTGCGTTTTCCCTTGTGGCGAATAGGTCTATCTCTGGATGACCCCACTGCTGGAAGTACGGTTGGAGTACTGATGGATGTATCTCCCACTCGTGCATCTGGTGACTTTGTCTGCTGAGCAGATCCGCCATCTGGTTGTCTTTGCCCGGAGGTGTTCCGCCATGAGGAAGATGTTCCTCTGAATGGACCACTTCCACATGCTCTGAGCCAGATGAGACAACTGTGGAGAGTGTGTTCCTCCCTGCTTCTGTATGTAGTATATGGCTGTCATGTTGTCCGTCCGGATCAACACGACCTTGTTGCACAAGTGTACTTTGAAAGCCTTCATTGCCAAGAAGATTGCCATCAATTCCAGAAGGTTGATGTGCATCTTCTTTTGCTGTGCTGTCCATAGTCCCTGCACTGTGTAGTGGAGTACATGAGCTCCCCATCCCTGGAGAGACGTGTCCGTCGTCAGTATAATCTGTGGCACTGGCTCTTGGAACGGTCAGCCCTTGCAAAGGTTTTGTGGGTTCCACCAATGCAGAGAGTTGAATGCTAGACCGCTCACCAACACTAGGTCTTTTAACTGTCCTTGAGCCTGATTCCACTGACGTGCCAAGCACTCCTGAAGCGGACGCATATGTAGTCTTGCGTGCTGGACTATGAAGATGCAGGAGGCCATCATGCCTATCAACTGCATGAACACTCTGACTGGAAGCGAGTGTTGAGGTCTTAATTTTTGTATCAGTAATTGCATGCTGTTTATCCTCGCTGAATTTGGCTGAGCTTTGGCTGCCAGAGTGTTTATTGTCGCGCCCAGGTACTGTCGCACGTGGGCGAGTTGAAGATGTGACTTTGGATAATTCAGCGAGAATCCCAGATTGTGAAGAAGATGAATGGTGTGGGACATGTGGCTGGCACACTGCTGGGCCGTCTTTGCTTGAATAAGACAGTCGTCCAGATAAGGGTAGACATGTATGTGCTGTCTCCTTAGGTGTGCTGCCACTGTCGGCAGGCATTTTGTGAACACCCTGGGTGCCGTCGTTACTCCGAAATGGAGGACTTTGAACTGATAATGTTGATTCTGAATAGTGAACCTGAGATACTGTCTGTGTGATGGGTGTATGGGTATATGGAAATACGCATCCTTTAGATCCAGCGTTGCGAGGAAGTCTTGGTGGTATGTTGGGTGGAGTGGATGTTAATTCCAGACAATACCCATACTGGACAATGTCTCTCACCCACCTGTCTGTGGTGATGGATTTCCAGACCGGCAGGAACTATTGTAGTCTCCCCCCGACAGGTGTTATATGGTCGGGGGGCAGTGACAGGGCGTCACTGTTTGTTATTGGCAGAGGATCTGGAATTGTTGTTTCCTCTTCTTCTGCCCTTGATGATGTTTCCACGATATCCGGCCGCCTTCGATACGGTGGACCATGCCAGACTACTCAGCCGGCTGGCAGCGATAGGTATTCAGGACAGTGCGCTGGGGTGGATAAACTCCTACCTATCTCTGAGAACGCAGAAGGTGGCACTCAGGACAATTTCCTCCACACCCAAACCCCTCAGCTGTGGAGTCCCGCAGGGATCGGCCCTCAGCCCCCTTTTGTTCAACATCTATCTGGCACCTCTCTTTGCGCTAATTGCCAACTGGGGTGTCAAGGCAATCTCGTATGCTGACGACACCCAGTTGGTATTTCCGTACTCCGAGATGACGCAGGATTCTTTCGCAAATTTCAAAGGCTGTCTCCAGGACATAGCACACTGGATGAACACTAATAAACTAAAATTAAATGCCAATAAAACCGAAGTCATCTTCTTCGGGAAGGGCCCCACCCCCGCCCCAGAACTCTGGTGGCCTACGGAGATGGGCCCACCCCCTTCACCCAGTCACTCGGCAAAAAATCTTGGAGTGAGATGGGATGATAATATGTCCTTTACATCCCATATCCAACAAGTGGCCGGATGCTGCCTGAGCAAGCTAAAAAACCTCCGTAAAATTTTAAAACTTCTACCGGTGGGCTGCAGAAAAACAGTTGTCCACGCAACTGTCACCTCACGACTGGATTATGCCAATGGCTTGTACCTTGGCCTCCCTAAATACCTGACTCACAAGCTTCAGGTAGTTCAGAATGCGGCTGCGAGACTGTTACTGCGAATCCCGTTTAAGCAGTCAGTCTCTCCGCATCTTCGAACCCTGCATTGGCTACCAGTTGCCAACAGAACAAAATTCAAAGCGCTGACGCTTGCATTCAGATCTTTGCATGGTTCCTGCCCACAATACCTGAAAAACCGTCTCCCAAGATACTCCCAAAGCCGCGCACTACGGTCTAATGACCGTGTTCTACTGGCTGTCCCACGTGCAAAGAAGGCCCGACTAGGCGGTCGGACCTTCTCAGCGAATGTCTCCGCTTTGTGGAACTCCCTACCACAAGCAATTCAACAGGCTCCAACCGAACCCTGCTTTAAGAAACTGCTAAAGACCTGGCTTTTCACCCAGCCACGCTAGCTCCCCTATCTTTGGCCCAGGTTATCTGTGAACTACTAGCGCCGGGACACCTCCTTGTGAGGTAGCTGTTCGCGCTGTATAAAATCCAGTATTATTATTATTATTATCCACCCCGGTTGTTCTTATTGTACGTGGATTGTGTACCTCCTTTATTGTACTGTGTCTGCTGTGTGGATTGGCCTCTTGAAGGTCCTCTAGTATTGGAGCGACGAAAGGAGCCACCCCGAAACTGCTGTGACTGCAGAGCCCCCATAGATTTTGCAGTCTCGGTGTCTTTTTTAATTTTTTCAAGGGTGGTGTCAACCTCAGGTGGAAATAAGTAGTCCGGGTTAACAGGCTGATTGAGGATAGAAGTTTGTATTTCTGGTTTGAATCCCGAGATTCTCAACCAGGCATGTCTCCTTAAAATAACGCTAGTGTTAATGACCCTGGCTGCAGTGTCAGCTGCGTCTAGCGCGCATTTGATGGAAGCTACCGAGCCACCCCGAGACGCACCCACGGACCCTTCAGCTGCCACGCCTGTAAGTTCACCTGCATCCGGACCTGCCTCGCACCAGCACCCGCCAAGCCGAACACCAGCAGCAACCACCTCAAGTGCATCCTGCTCAACACCCGCTCCGGCAACAGACACGCCATCGAACTCTGGAACCTCCTCGACACCAGAGCTCCTGACGTTGCCTTCCTCACGGAAACCTGGATGAACGACTCCTCAGCGCCCGACATCGCCATCGCCATCCCAGAGGGCTACAAGATCACCCGGAGGGACCGCACCGCCAACCAGATGGGAGGAGGCATCGCCATCATCCACAGGGACACCATCCACATCACGACCAACACCGACGACACCCTGACCACCGCCGAACACCTACACTTCCAGATCCACACCGACCCGAAGACCACCCTCAGAGGCACCCTGATCTACCGACCCCCGGGACCACGCACACAAATCAGCGAGGACATCGCCGACTTCGTCAGGCGGCATGCCCTCCCCTCAACTGACTACATCCTCCTGGGGGACCTCAACTTCCACCTGGAGAACAACAGCGACCGCAACACCATCACCCTGCTCGACAACCTTGGACTCAAGCAGCTGGTGTCCACCCCCACCCACCTCGCTGGACACACACTCGACGCCGTCTTCTCATCCAGCAAAGACATCGCCTTCAGCCACGCCACAGACTCCACTGGACGGACCACAGCTGCGTCCACTTCACCTTCAGAAGAACGACGATCCACCACCACCAGCAACAGGTTGCCCGAAGAAGCTGGAACAAGATCACAGCCGACCAGCTCGCCTCTTCCCTGAGCCAGCACCCTCCCGCCAGCTCAGCAAACCCCAGCCAGGCCGCCGACAACCTCACGAAGTGGATCAGCAACTGCGCGGACGAACTCGCCCCACTGAGGAACCCGCCCAGCAGACCCGGCAGCAAGAAAGCCCCATGGTTCACCGACGAACTCAAGAGCTCCAAGAAGAACTGCCGAGCCCTCGAGAAAGTCTGGAGAAGGGAACCAACACCGGACAACATGACCACCCTCAAGCTTGCCACCCGGAAGCACCACCAACTGATCTGCGCCACCAAGAAAACTGCATTCAAGGACCGGCTGGACAACAACGCACACAACTGCAAGGAACTCTTCAACATCGTGAAAGAGCTCTCCAACTCCAACGCCGGAAACAACGACATCACCCCATCGCAAGACCTATGCAACTCCCTCCCCTCCTACTTCCACAACAAGATCGCGGACATACACAACAGCTTCAGCATTCAACCGACGCATGCCACGACCGCAGCAACGCCCCCCACCACCACCCTCCGCGCCTGGACTCCGATCAGCACCGAAGACACCGTCCGCATGATGAACTCCATCCACTCCGGATCTCCGACCGACCCCTGCCCTCACCACGTCTTCAACAAGGCCAACGCTGTCATCGCACCCCACCTGCGGGACATCATCAACACCTCCTTCGACACCTCCACCTTCCCGGAGAGCTGGAAGCACGCCGAACTCAGCGCCCTACTAAAGAAACCAACAGCGGACCCCACCAAACTCAAGAATTACCGCCCCATCTCGCTCCTCCCGTTTCCAGCCAAAGTCATCGAGAAGACCGTCAACACACAGCTGGCCGCCTTCCTTGAGACGAATGGATCCCTCGACCCCTCACAGTCTGGCTTCCGAGCCAACCACAGCACCGAGACCGCCCTCATCGCTGCCACCGATGACATCCGAGCCCTGATGGACAACGGAGAAACAGCGGCCCTCATCCTCCTAGACCTCTCCGCGGCATTCGACACTGTCTGCCACCGCATCCTAGTGCAGCGCCTCAGCAACGTCGGAATCCAGGAGAAGGCACTGGAATGGATCATCTCCTTCCTCGACGGAAGAACACAGAGAGTCTGTCTACCACCGTACAAGTCAGAGGCCACCGAAGTCATCTGCGGCGTCCCTCAAGGATCCTCGCTGAGCCCCACCCTCTTCAACGTCTACATGAGCCCCCTCGCGGCCATCGCACGCCAACACAACCTCAACATCATCTCCTACGCCGACGACACCCAGCTGATCCTCTCCCTGACCAACGACCCCGCCGCCGCCAGAGCCAACCTTCACGAAGGGATGAAAGATGTAGCCGAGTGGATGACGACCAGCCGCCTGAAACTCAGACAAGACGGAAGTCCTCATCCTGGGCTCCTCGCCCTCCACCTGGGACGACTCCTGGTGGCCCCCCGCCCTGGGCACGCACCCAAACCGACAGACCACGCACGCAACCTGGGCTTCCTCCTGGACTCCTCCCTCTCCATGACCAGACAAGTCAACGCCGTCTCCTCGTCGTGCTTCAACATCCTGCGCATGCTACGGAAGATCTTCCGGTGGATCCCCACCGAGACCAGGAAGACGGTCACCCAGGCCCTCGTCACCAGCCGACTGGACTACGGCAACGCCCTCTACGCCGGAACCACCGCCAAGCTCCAGAAGAGACTCCAGCGGATCCAGAACACCTCAGCCAGACTCATCCTCGACATCCCACGACACAGCCACATCTCCGGACATCTGAGAGACCTGCATTGGCTCCCCGTCAACAAAAGAATCACCTTCCGTCTCCTCACCCACGCACACAAAGCCCTACACGATCAAGGCCCGAGCTACCTCAACAACCGCATCAACTTCTACGCTCCCAAACGCCACCTCCGATCAGCCAGTCACGCCCTCGCCGCCGTCCCCCGCATCCGAAGAACGACAACAGGAGGAAGGTCCTTCTCCTACCTGGCCGCCAAGACCTGGAACTCCCTCCCTCCCGACCTGCGCCTGACCCAAGACCACCTCTTCTTCAGGAAGAAGCTCAAGACCTGGCTGATCGAGCAGTAGCAGCACCCCCCCCCCCCCCGTGCCTTGAGACCCTCCGGGTAAGTAGTGCGCTCTATAAATGTCTTTGATTGATTGAAGCATTGGTTTTAAGCTTTCCTTCTTGGATTAGTAGTTCTGCACCCTCCTTGTACTGATATGGTAGGTGTTGCAACAGTGTCTCAAGGGCATCATAATGGGACCTGTCATATCTGGCTAAGAGTGCCTGAGTGTTGGCAATGCGCCAGATGTTAGCTGCCTGCGCTGCCACCCTCTTTCCGGAAGTTTCCAGTACTTTTGACTCTTTGTCGGGAGGAGGAGCATCACCTGTAGTCTGGGAGTTTGCTCTCTTACGTGCATTAGAAACAACTAATGAGTCCAATGGCAACTGTCCTCTTATATAAGTAGGGTCCACAGGTGCCGGTCTATATTTCTTTTCAATCCTTGGGTTGAACACCCTGGCCCTAGTGGTTTCCTCAAAAATGTCACCAGCATGCTTAAGGACCCCTTTGAGCATGGGCAGGGTCTTGATTGTCCTTTCTGAAGTGGAAAAGGTGTCGACCAGAAAGTCTTCCTCCACAGGGTCAGCATGTAGGTCGACGTCATGGTTACTTGCCGCTCTTTCAATAAGGGCGTTAAAGGCAGTAGTGTCCTCAGTAGGAGATGTTTTCACACTGTATATATGTGTGTCAGGGGCAGTTTGCGGATCCCTTGGGTCAGCCGGGTCTGCCCATGGTTGGTTTTGATCATCGGGATCAGTGTCCACATGATAAGTGTCATCCTCATTTTCGTCATCCCCTGCATCCACATCTGAGTATGTGGGTGAAAAAGTCTGAGGTTCTTGTCCATAGGATTGGAGGGGTTCCACAAGAGCTGGTGATGTTGTTGAATCCCTCTTCTTCTTTAAGGGAATCTTATATGACTCCATGGGTGTTTCTGGTATTATTTTCATTTATATATTGACAGTCTACCAGTTTGAGTCGATGAATTGCCTCGACTCCTGTTCTTCAGGCTCCTCTGTAGCCTCCACTTCCGTCGACACTTTTTTAATGGCTCCGATACCTCTTTTAGGTTCGAACATCTTCGGTCGCACTGTGGGTGGCAACCCGAATTTGATTGGTGTTGACGCGGTCTGAACGTTTCCGACCAGCTTTGGTGTTGGGGCCTTCTTCGGCCCAACCGCTGTAGCCTTATCTTTGATGCGTTGGAGTGACTCCGACACTTCTTTGGCTATGAATGGACTCGGCTGCGTCGACTCGACAGGGACCTTGGAGCCAGTCTTCATCTTGTCCGCAGGCATCGACCGAGGATCGACCCCTTCTTTCGGTTCGAGCCTCTTGTGTGTGTCGACTCCCTTTGGAGTCGGCCTCGTTGGTTCGACAGCCTTGACTTTGGTCTTAGGTGCCCCAACCTTCGGTTCGATGACCTTCTTGAGCTTTTCGGTATCGACGGCCATTTTCTGTTTCTTCGGCTCCGAGGGGTTTGAGGCCTTGGAGCCGACCAGAGTTAGTTGCACTTTCGGTTTCGGTTTTGGCAGTGATGCTTTCGGTTTTGATTTCTTTCGATCGACCGATGGCGGTTTTGAAACCGATGGCTCTTTATTAATGTTCGAAGCTGGGCCTTCATGCGTGGCTGTAGAACGAGTCTGTAGATCTCGGGTAAGGCCTTGTGGCGATCCCTCGACCTGAGCCTTATTGAGTGCGTCATCATCGGCCCCCGTATAGCCGGTTGGGCCTAGCTCCTCGCCTGAGCTATCTTCTACGGCCCCAAGGGTCTCTGCGTCGTCTCCTACCTCTTCGACGACGTTTTAGTCTTCTTCTAGCACCTCTTCGTCTTCGGCGTCATACTCGGAGTCATGGCCCGAAGCCGGATCAGAGTGGTATTCCCGATCCTCCAGATCAACGACCTCTTCGTCTTCGGTCCCGAAGATGTTTTCTGGAATAGGCGCTGATCTCTGCGACTCGAATCGAGCCGCGCGTCGAATCCGAAGAGTTTTCTTCGACCTGAACCGGGCACAGGCCATACAGTTGGCTTCGTTGTGATCCGGGGACAGGCACTTGTTGCACACCGGGTGGACATCGATGTGCGGGTATTTTGCATTACAAAGTGGACACCTTTTGAATGGGCTTCTTTCCATCGTGGATCGAAGATCGAGTCGAATGTGGAAAAAAAAAAGTCTGACTCCTCGATGTCCTCTCGAATCAAAGTTATCGGTACCGAACGAAACAATACCGACGCTGTTGAAAGCCTTTTGGCTTCGTAGAAAGTTTTCCTAACTTGAGCTAAGATAGTAACATCCGAACCCAATGGCGGAAAAAAACAATCTGAGGATGGAGAGGATGCCCATGCGCACTGTAGTCCAGGGGAGGAGCCACCTATCTCGTGATACTTCGAAGACTCTTCCAGGACAACAATGTGCAATAATCCGGACCCAACACTAGGCGTCGATCTATGCACAGATATGAATTCAGCAGCCCACATGCCTCAAACCCCCTTATTTAATAGTACAATCAAGGGTTTAGTTCTGCATTTGTTACTCCAAGATTTTATCTTGCTTTAATACTAAACAAATGTCATGGGAACATTCTAAATGGCAATATCCTATGGAGGCCGACTCGAAGGACATGCAAACCTTTAATCACATTATAGCCCATGGGAAGAAACTATTTGGAAAAACTTGCAGTTCATATCTCTAAAGATTGCTGGTTTGATCATTTTGCAGGGCTGTACCTTGACTGGTGAGCACCTCCAAGGAACGGGTTGGAGCCTCTCGTTGTTTTGGGGAGGTCTGTAACCTGAACGAAATACCGACATCCATTAATAAACAGGAGAGACATGTCTAAAGGTCCCAAAATATACCTACTGATTTATATAAATCAGACCTCATCTAATGGGGTTGTTTAATGTTCTTTTTGTTAAATTCTACATTAGGAGGAGTTCCAGCACTGTCATCCGGACGTGTTGCTGAAATAGTATCAATGGCAGCACATTTATCGCTCTTCTTGAATATTAATATCTGCTTGATTAGAATTCTGGACATACTGCAAAAAATGTCTGAAACCATAGTACTGTCCAGATTAGAGGTATTGGTTGAATACCACTCTATCCCGTCTATAAACCAGGCTGAGTTCAGGAAAAAGATCAGTGACACTGATTGTGTTTTTAAGGCTACATTTATTTTTGCAAATGTTTGTCAAACTGAAACAGAGTTCCTTGATAGGTCGTTTTCATGACCTTTCAATCCACTTTTGCTAACGTCCCAATGCACTTATTATAAAACTCTTTGATAGGTGTGCATCCCCATGGACCTTATAAACATCTTGATTCACCTACATGACAGAAATTTGCCTACAGTAAGACTAGGGACCGCAAAAAAAATTACCCAATCTTTTGTGGTGGCTAAACCGTGCTCCAAGGTACCCTCTTTTTCTTGTACATAAACCAGGTAGTTGAGGAGTTTAGCCAGTGCACTGACATGCTCTCAGCCTTGGTGGAACAAAGTTCACCACTTTATTCTTTACCGATGAACCTCTTGGTTTCCATATCCCCTACTGGCTTACACTCCTCTCAACATAAATTCACTGATGTGTGTAGCAGAAAAGGACTATTAGTTAATACCAACAAGTTGAAACTAAAGATGTTCAGACCTAATAAAAGTGTAAGAAGGAAAATGTTACCTACCCAGTATGCATCTGTTCTTGGCATGTAGAGCTGTATATTCACATGCTTTGCATACTCCTGCCATCTAGTATTGGGTGCAGATGTTTTTGTTCGAAGAAGTCTATTCCAGTCACGAGGTAGGTGACTCCTCCTTTCAGTCATAAAGCACATGGGCATGGACACCATTGTTAGATTGTTTTCCCACAGAGGGTAAGGGTATAATAGAGATGTCCATGCATATGTATATAAGATAAGCAAGAAAACTGCAACACGTATACGTACCCGGGGAGTTGGATGGGCTCATGTGAATCTACAGCTCTACTTGTTAAGAACAGATGCTTACTAGGTTAGTAGAAATATCCGTTCAAGGCATGTAAGCAGTAGATCACATGCTGTGCATAGACTATATAGCAGTACTCTCCCAAGCAGTGGCTATCTTGTAGCTGTTGCAGTTGTTTGAAAAAGTGTTCTAAGAACTGCCTGGCCTACATTAGCTTGAAGTTTCGCTAACACATCTGCACAATGGTGTTTGGTGAATATGTGTGGTGTAGAACATGCTGCAGCTTTACAGATGTCAGTTAGGGGGATGTTTTCTAAGAAAGCCATAGTAGCCCCTAATTTGCTGGTGGAATGCACTCTAGGGGGTATTGGTAAAGTCCTCTTTGCTTTTGCATAGTATGTTTGGATACATTTAACAATCCACTGAGCAATACCAGATTTCGAAATAGGATTGCCTTTGTGTGGTGGAGCAAAAGCCACAAAGAGTTTAGTTTTACAAAATGGTGTTGTCCTTTCTATGTAATACAATAAGGCTAGTTTAAGATCTAAAGTGCGTAGAATCTGCTCTGCCACTGAATCTTGTTGAGGAAAGAACATAGGCAACTCAACAGATTGATTGAAGTGAAAAGCTGATACAACTCTGGGTAGAAATTTTGGGTTAGTGTGAAGAACCACTTGGCTTTTTGTGGATTTGGAAAAAGGGTTCCACTATGGTTAGGGCCTGAAGCTCACCCACTCTCCTCAGTGATGTAATAGCAATGAGGACAGCAACTTTCCAAGTGAGAAATTGCAGTTAAGATTGATGCTTTGGCTCGAAGGCTGGGCCTATTAGTCTGGTAAGGACAATGTTAAGACTTCATACTGAAGCAGGTGGAAGTCTTGCTGGAATAACTCTTGAGTCCTTCCATAAAAGCCTTAATAACAGTTATTCTGAAAAGGGACAGAGGCTATCTATTTTGAAGATATGCAGCTATTGCAGCAAGATGTAGGGAGAAGAGTCTTGCCGGTGGCAGAGGCGGTCTCTATCTACTTAGCGCTCTGATTTCAGTCTATCACACTGCTTGCGCTGTTGTCATAGCGGTCTGTTTTTAACTTAGCGAGTCAAGGCTAATTTTAAAACTTTCATTGTGTGTTACATAATTTGTATTTCCTGTACTGCACCTCACCTCCAGGCTGAGTTTAGAGCTTGGGGGACCACGCATTCCGCCCACTCCCGCCCCGGTCCGCCGCGTCCAATCATGGACGTTTGAAGCGGAGGGTGAGGAGGAGCCAAGCACTTCCAGGCTCAGGGCTGACAGGTCAGCGCTCTAGCGACGCTGTGGGTGGTATTTTACTTAAAGGTCAGTTAATCGCCTCGCGCTGTGGAGAAGAGTCTTGCCGGTGGCAAAGGCGGGCTCTATCTACTTAGCGCTCTGATTTCAGTCTATCACACTGCTTGCGCTGTTGTCATAGCGGTCTGTTTTTAACTTAGCGAGTCAAGGCTAATTTTAAAACTTTCATTGTGTGTTACATAATTTGTATTTCCTGTACTGCACCCCACCTCCAGGCTGAGTTTAGAGCTTGGGGGACCACGCATTCCGCCCACTCCCGCCCCGGTCCGCCGCGTCCAATCATGGACGTTTGAAGCGGAGGGTGAGGAGGAGCCAAGCACTTCCAGGCTCAGGGCTGACAGGTCAGCGCTCTAGCGACCTCTTCCTCCCCTATAAATGTGCTTTGGTCAGCGACCGTGCAGCGGATGCGTGCAGCGGGCGCGCCGAAGTCGAGCCAAAGTCAAGCCCGTCTGCGCCCGTCCGCGGCCGGACGGGGCACGGGGCCATAAACCCTGGCTTTTTCACGCCCGACAATATACGGTATGATAGACAAGAACTGCTGGATATGCGGCCTAACATTACCTTATCTTGTAAACACTCTATGGAGGCGTTATCGCTACATAGCTGTCCCACATGTCCTTTTATTCCTGAGAATACTATTACTAAAATAAGTACGGTAGGGTCACTAAAATCGGCGCTGCTTAACTGCAGATCCCTTAGAAAACACTGCACTCAAATTTTCCATCTACTTGAGGATGAGAATATCAACATCCTGTTTCTTACTGAGACGTGGTTGGATGAGTACTCTGATCCTGATATAATACAGGCTTTGCCACCCGGTTACTCCCTCTCCAGACTTGATAGAAAGGATGGCAGAGGTGGGGGTATCGCTATTATTACCAAAGCTCCTTTAGAATGCTCCCTCTCTCCCATTATGATTGATCATAGTGAAGCCGGCTCTTTTTCCATCATCACAGGGCCGAAGCACTCTCTTTCAGGCATCCTTTTGTATCGTCCCCCTGGAAGGCTCTATGACTTTACTTCCAGCTTTATGGAGGCTATAACCCATCTAGCACTTAGAAAAACTAGAGTGTTAGTATTGGGGGATTTAAACGTCCATTTTGACGATCCCCTTGACAAAGAGGCGGCAGACATTAAATCTGAACTACTCTCCTTACAACTAGAGCTAAAGAACCACGACCCGTCACACCAACTGGGCCATTTATTGGACCCTATATTTGGGAACTGGACTGGAGTGCAGACCTTATCTCCTCAGCCAGTACCCTGGTCTGATCACTTTGTTATCCCCATCTAAATTCAACTAGCTGAAACTGAACATAACAAAAATAATGCACAACGATATCAACGCAGGAAATGGAAAAATTTCTCTCTGGATACTTTTATAAAACTCCTTGAAAATGCCAGACCTCCTGGAGGATCTGACTGTGAGACAGCTTATAGACGTCTACAGAATTGCATCACTAACGCTCTAGATATCACTGCCCCTATTCGCACCTTAACCAACTCTAAGAGGACTAAAAAAACGGCCCCGTGGTTCACCCAGGATCTTCAACTAGCTAAAACTGCTTGTAAAAAGCTTGAAAGGGAATGGCGTAATAACTTCTGCCCCAAAATCAAAACCCTATATAAAATGGCGCAAAAAGAATATAACAAAAAGATACGAGTGTCTAAAGCATCCCACTACAATAACCGTATCCTGGAAGCTGAGAACTCCTCGAAAGAGCTTTTTCAGATTTTCAAAGAAATCTCTATAATAACCACGAACCCTACATCCCACAATGATTCAGTAGACACCTGCAACAAAATTGCGAAGTATTTTTCCGGCAAGATCACGGATATCTATGCCAATTTCTCCAGTAATATAAAACCCGGCACTGACTTTGTTGAGAGGGAAGATACCATCCTTACACAATCTTGCCTTTGTGCTTTACTGTTCCTCCCTCCAAAATCTTCATGAAGACTTGTCAAAGTATCAAATCTGGCTCTCCCCGAGATCCCGCTCCCCCTAAAGTTTTAGGAGCTAGTCTCTCGGTCTTAGAGCCCTACTTTAGACATGTGCTCCAAGTCTCTTTCGACACTGCCTGTCTGCCTGTAGAATGGAAGAAAGCAATTGTACTCCCCATTAAGAAAAAACCTAATGTGAGCCAGGATATCCTTGAGAACCTTCGTCCCATCTCCTTGCTACCTTATTTAGCAAAACTTGCCGAAAAAATAGCCAATACCCAACTCATGGCCCATCTTGAATCTCATAATGCCTTTCACAGCTCTCAGTCGGGCTGTAGATCGAGCTACTCCACAGAGACAGCGCTCCTGAGAGCGACTGAAACTCTGCGGGAAGGAGCTGATGAGGGTAAGATCATGGCACTCATCATGCTGGACCTCAGTGCCGCGTTTGACACTGTAGCACATTCCATCTTGCTACAGTGTCTAAACACAGCGGGGGTCACCAAAGAGACACTGAGGTAGCTGAAAGCCTTTCTCACCAACAGGTGCTTTCAGGTTCAGAGAGGCAACTTTCTCTCAAACAGCATGGTCTTAGAACAGGGGGTACCCCAGGGCTCTGCCCTGAGCCCCACCCTGTTCAACCTTTATATGGCGCCGCTGGCAGAGGTGGTCCAATCGTACGGCGTAGAGCTTGTCTCTTACGCCGACGATACTCAACTGTTGATCTCCCTGTCCCAAGCCCCCTCCTCTGATGCTGATAACTTCAAATCATGTATGAGCAATCTCGCAGATTGGATGACCAAGCACTGCCTTAAACTTAATGGCACTAAAACTGAGGTACTCGTAATAGGAGGTAAGGACACTAACTGGACCAAAGACTGGTGGCCACCCTGTCTGGGGCCTCTACCTACTCCCAGTCGGGAGGCGAAGAACTTAGGCGTCTGGATTGACAATAAACTTTCGTATGATAGCCATGTTAATAAAATTGTAGGGAAGTGCTTTGGAGTCATGAAAACTCTCAATCGTACCCTGGATCTTCTCCCTCTAGAGTCCAGGCGTACCATGACTCAGGCACTAATAACCTCCCGTATAGATTACGGCAACGTGCTTCTGCTGGGTACCTCCGACAAGAAGATCAGAAGACTGCAGGTTTTACAAAACTCAGCTGCACGATTAGTTCTGAGACTTCCCAGAAGAGCACCCTCTAAACCTACCTTGGCTACCCTTCACTGGTTGTCAATCAGGAAGAGAATCCTATTCAAGGCACTGCTCTGGTGCTATAGGATCATCTCTCAGAAAGCCCCATCCTATCTGTCTGATCTAGCCATGCCCTACGAGCCCAATAGATCCCTTCGTTCCATGGGAATGGGTTTGCTCAAGACTCCGCGCATAAAAAAAGCTAGAATGGGAGGCCGCTCTTTCCGTTCACTAGCAGCCAACAATTGGAACACCCTTCCCACCAACATTAGACTAGCGAACAATGAGTCCTCTTTTAGAAAACTGCTGAAAACATACCTATTCGCCCTTTAGTTTCCCCCTCCCTCTTCTCCTCCCCTGACTCTTTCTCCACAGCACGGGGACACGCCGGGAGGCGTCACCAGGCGCTTTACAAACCCCTTTAAAAAAAAAATGTAAGCAAATGGATGTATAAGCCAATCCTTACTGCTGCAAGTGTAGTAAGAAACAAATTATATTTTGAATGGAAGCATCTAACAGGTTGATATGGTTGTTATTAAAATTTATAACAAACCGCTTCCATTTGGCTGCGTAGCAAGCCCTTGTAGTAAGCCTTCTGGCCTCTTTAATAAGGTTCATCCAGTCTGATGGAAGGTTCAGATAACCAAACCCTATGATCTCAAGTGCCAGATCGCTAGGTTAAGTTCTCTGGGATCTGGATGTCTTATCTCACCATGGCTCTGTGTAAGGAAACTGGGTGTGAGATGTAGTTTTTGATGAGGAACTACTGAGAGCTTCAACAGGATAGTGAACCAAGGCGGACAGGCCCATGGGGGAGCTACTAGGATCAATGTGAGGGATGTTTGTCTGAGCTTCCGAACCACTAGTGGTATGAGTGGGAGAGGCGGAAAAGGGTGGCAAATATCCCTGACCAGTTCATCCATAGTGATTAGCCTTTGGACAATGGGTGTGGATACCTGAAGGTGAAATTTGGGCTTTTTGCGTTTTGGTGTGTGACAAACAGATTTATCTGTGGAAAACCCCACGTTTGAAAGAATGGGAGGAGAACTTGAGGGTGACGTTCCCATTCATCAATCTGTTGTCTCAGCCTGCTGAGGTCTGCAAGTTGATGGTTTACTCCTGGGAGGTGCTCTGCTGGGAGATCCATATTGTGATGTGTGCCCCACCTCTAAATGGCTTGTGCAAGGTGTGCCAGCTGGAGAGTGTGTGTTCTCCCCTGTTTCTGTATAATACATGGCTGTCATGTTTGCAGTCATGGAATGGGCATAATGAAAGAAGGGAAGGGCAGCAGCTCTTTCAAAGAAATCTGGAAGTTGAAAGGCTAACGTTAGTATAGTGCACAGCGTCTGCAGCAGTGCACAGTGGGTGCCGCCAACGTGGCTTACATCTATATCTTTTTTTTTTCAAACAAGTTTCCGTTGTGTTTTTTTTTCCAAGTTTGAGTTTATTGAAAACCAAGAGAAAAAGAACAGCATTATAATAAGTATAATATATCTCAGTTAACAGAGATTATCAAAGAGTACAGAAATACAATGGTTATCAAAAACATGCTGCATGTAGAAAGGGCATACATTTAAAATAGATGGAGAAGGAAAAGAAAAGGAGGGGGGAGGAAGAGGAAAAGTGGTAAATAATATATTATGGCTCTATAACCCTAAAAAACTATATATATATATATATATATATATATATATATATATATGGAATTAAAAACTGTAGGCACAATAAATACTTTGGAAATAAATAACAATATAAAAACATAGGTATGAGCAATAATATGTTAATTTGAGAAAAAGACAACATAGTGTATTCATGGCGGTTTCCGGACATCATCCGAGGTATTTAAAACATTAACAATAGAGGTGGCACATCATGTTAAGTATGTAGTAAGTGGAATCCAAAAAAGATCTAATTGATAAAGAGATGGGAGTGGCATAATTGGTATCGAGTATGTGGTGAAAACGCACGACATTCCACCAGGCTCTAAAAGTAACATTATCTCCTAATTTCTAATTTGAGGTTATTAAATGTAAAGCTACAGCTAGTAATAGATTAATAACATAAAGTTAGATGGTGACTGGGGCCACTGAGGTGACAGGGAGCCTAAGAAAATGGTGGATATAGAGAAGAAAGTATTAACTTAAAAAAACTAATCTGGGGCCAAACTAATTGCCAAAATTGCAAAACACTAGGACACTCGAATAGCCTATGTTGTAAATCAGCTTTAGAACAGGCACAGGACCAACAGGTAGATGGAGTATTACGTGAGAAAGATGCTTGTGCTGCAGGAGACAGTAATAAGCGCTGATAATCAAAATAAAAGGGTAGGGATGTATTAGCAGTTGTTGATGTCTTATGAATCTTCAGCCACAATTTTTCCCAGATGGAGGTTGGCCAGCATTGTCCTAATTCTTTTTCCAATGCCAATTCAGTCTTTGGCTGGTGTCTATCTGAGGATAGCAATAAACGCTTATAAATAGAAGATGCAGAGGGGGGGGAGTATTTAATATGGGAAATATTGTAGAACATGTCATAGGAAGTTTGGCAGTGGCTGGTAGCGAGAGCAGAAATTGATTAAGACAGGGAAGTAAAAGATTATATTGTGATTTAAAGGAATTAGGTAGTGAAAATTTGGTTTGAGGATCAGGAAAGGAGATGGGAACATTATTAGTCAAGAGTTGGGAAATACAAAACAACCTTTTGGATCTCCAAGATTTCCAGAAGATGATACGGTTTTTGATACGTACTAATTTATTGTGCCAAATGGACTGTTGAAAGAGAGAAGTAGTAGAAGGATAAGAGGATGGTAGAAGAGGAGTTAGAAGCTCATTAGTGTGAGAAATAATGGTAGGATGAAAAGAGGAAATGTGATTAGTGAAGGCAAGGGTTTCCTGAAAGTCAAAGGGGGGGATAAAAGACTTTTCTATAGATATCTATACTGGGGGATGTGCGGAGGGTTCACACCAAAAGCCAACGAGAAGCTGGTTTTAGAGAGAAAGCATACTGATAAGATTTGAAATCAGGGAACTTAAGGCCACCACTAGTTTTGTCTTTTTTTAAGGAGGAGAAGGCTTGCCTTTCCAGCGAAATACCGTTAGAAGCGGATCAATTTTTTAAAGATAATATCCAGGAATGTGCACAGGGATCATAGAGAGAATATAAAGAATCATAGGGGTAAGTATCATCTTAATAAAATCCAGTCGTCCCCACCAAGAGAGGAAAAGAGGGTGCCAACGTGCAATAGTATTGTTTAATGTTTTTATAATATAGTCAAAGTTTAGTTTTAAAGTCTCCTGGACAGTCGAGGAGAACAATAAGCCCAGGGATTTTATTTTAGAGGGTTGCCAGGAAAACCCAGTATGGATAAAATAATGCTTAAGGCATAAAACATTGAGAGGTGAGACTTCACATTTATCCGGATTAAGGTGGTAACCTGATATTTGAGAAAAAATATCAACCTGCTGGGAAAAGAAGGGAGAGAAGTAGCCGGATTAGAACAATATAGAATATCATCTGCATAAACAGACATTTTACCTTGATGCAAGTCGAGTTGAAAACCAGAGATCCGAGTATCCTGCCTTATTTAAAAAAGGTTCCAATGCTTTTATAAATGATAAAGGACACCCTTTTCGTACTTCCCTAAAGAGAGGAAAATAATCCAAGACTTTTCCATTAACGAAAATAGAAGCTCTGGGTCCAGAGTATAGTAAGGAAATTATGGAGATCCCTTTGGGAGGAACCCCCTTCAATTGTAAAGCATGAACAGAAAATCCTGTAAAATGCATTATCAGCATCTAAAGCTATGGGGGAAATAGGATAGTCTAGGGAAGAAGCCTTGCTACGAATGTTGAAAGACTTTAGAGTTGTCAGAGGATATTCCACCCTTTACAAAGCCAGATTATTCAGGTCCAATAAGTACATGTAGAATAGGGTGAATGCGAAGGGCAAAAATGTTTACAAACATCTTATAGTCGGAATTGACTAGAGAGATGGGGCAATAATTATTACAAAGCGAAGGATCTTTATTATCTTTTGGAATTAAACATATCCTGTCTTCTTGAAAAGTGCTATGAGATGAACCATTTGTAAAAAAATAATTGAATAAAAGTAAAAGATTTGGAAGAAGAAGCTTAGCAAAGTGTTCATAGAACTCAACAGTAAGTCCATCTGGACTAGGGGTCTTCCCTTGTCGTAAAACCGATACTGCAGGATAATTCCTGCTAAAGTAATATCAGATCCCAGCGAGTCAAAGTCGATAAGTTGAAAAGGAGGGGCTAAATGGAATGAAAATAAGAGGATAGATCTGATTGAATTGGTTGTGTCTCTGGAGTATATAGATTTTTGTAAAAGGAAACAAAATGTAAAATGTCATTGTCTTTAAATAATGAAGTTATTTCTGCAAAGATTCTATTCTAGTTCTTTCTCGCCTTATTTTCAAGTATTTAGCCAATAGTTTCCCCATTTTATTTTTGCCTCTATAGTATCGAGAGCGGATTTGTAGGTCTCGGCCTGATTCAGCGTATGCGCTGATCTGGCCGAGCATTTAGTAGGTGCTCTGGGAAATGCTACTTTGGGCGATCTGCTTACTGTCACGTGCACAGGCACGCGCGGGACATGCACAGCTGCCATCGGATGCACTCACTTTCTTAAAGAGCTCAACAACAGCGCGCGCTTGTGCGGCGAAAGTGAGGGCACCCGATGGTAGCTGGGCACGTCACGCGTGCGCACACAACTCCCGTTCACGCCCTTGATCGCGATCACTTTCACTTTCACTTTTTACTGAAAGTTGTTTATGCGATGGTGGAAAGGTTCAGCATTCCCCCACCTGGAATAGACAGACTGCTCTCTTCCACAGCTGTGGCGTGCACCTTCCAGATATAGCCTCATTCACACATAGACAGCAGCTCCTTCCCCTTTCTCCCCTTGTTTGCAATACTTTTCCCGAGGCTGCTGCTGTTTCAGGGGTGCAGAGTTGCTGTACAGCGGCCATGACCCCGCGTCTGTCAGTAGGATTGCCCAGCCTGAAGGTGCATGCCTGAAAACAGGCTTTTGCCACCTTAGGTAGGGGCATGGAAGGTAGGTACACACACTACATTTCTGTTTTACTGTAGTTTGTGAGAAATTAGTAGTAAATATCATAGAAAGGCTTCTTGATGCTAGACATATCCAGTCAAACGTTGACCCTTAGCAGAGATGAAGGCGCACTACGCATAGCATTTTTTGTCTGTGCTTAGTTTTGTAATTAACTTGTGTTGCCTTAAACACCGCTTCGGAGCGCTTCTTTCTTTGAATGAAAAAATCCACAGTAGAGGGATGATAGAACGCGAAACATGAAAAACAGGAATTTTCCTGGAATGCCTTCAGGTATTTTTGTTAAATTGCATTGATATCAACTGTTATGGAGTACTACTACTGCTGACAGTAGAGCCTAGCCGCAGGGGAGCCAATCCCCTTCCAGGAGACCCTTAGGATTGTCACATGTTTATAATTATGCCTTCATACTGTGTTAAGTGAGCATGAGCTTATTACAAGTTTAAACGCCATTTTCCTTTTCTGCTGCCTCTGCACACGGCACATTTTGTTATTACAGCTTTTCGCCTAGTAGAATATTTTGCTTTACACAAGAATAACAGGTTTGCTTATAATATTCGTCTTGCTTGATAATCTATGTCTGTACAGTGAGTGCCGCGTCCTTCAAGGTTTTTCAACACAGTGCTTGCTGTTCGAGTTGATCAGCGCATGCTCTAGACATAACGCATATGCAGCTGTGGCCAACTTTAATTGAGCGGGTTTAATAATGCGCTGCACAGAGCAGGGAAACACACTTGATGGAGATTCGTATGCTGAGAGTTGGTGCAGGAGATGATGTGATTCGTTTATGCTAAAACCAAGAGGTATGGATCTGCCCCTCTAAACCCAAAGAGACCTTCTTTAGATATAATATAATATACTAGCCAGACCCCCCAGGATATTGCGGCATGGATAAGCAAATTTAGCAGCACAAACATGGAAATTTACCGGCACAAACATGGAAATTTAGCAGCATTTTTACGGCACTTTATTTTACTCATAATCATTCATTTTCAGCATTAACTCCATGAAAACTGTTTTAGCAGAGTACTCCACTTTGAAATAGGCATGTTTAAAGTGTCTTCAGCTCATTGGAAGCACAGCTACAATCCTAACCTTATGAGAGGGGCTCCCATTTCTCCCTGGGATGTTCTAGCACCCATGTACGCACCCCTGCCGGGCCCCACTGCCTCCTGGACCCATGAGGCATGATACCTCTTCATCAGGTGCCCTAGGGCACATGATCGTAGTGGGTGGAAGTGCATTGCCATGGCTAATGTAAGCATGTTAAATATCGCTCTATGCAGCCCTGGTGTAATGAAACCAGATGGGCCCCCCCCCCTGCAAGGTATGTGGAGGGACCCCCTCTGGACTTAATCCTAGCCCTCCAGCCAGAGAATTGTGCTGAGGGGGCACCATGGAGCTCAGGGGCCCCACCGATCTGCGGGGGCTTCTGGGGCCTGTGTTGCGCCACTGCTACGCCGATCAGTGGCATGGGGTGGGTGTAAGCCCTTTCACAATACAGCCCCACCTCAATGTGACTTACAGGTGCTGTGCGTGCAGTCTACATTCCAAATACAAGACTATTCCCACCACAACTCGTCTGCAAGCAACCCTCCCTCCCCAGGCTTTTGGCACAGAGATATTTTTGCTTGTAGTTCTTACCTTGTAATCTTTCTAATTATTATTATTCTTATTTGGAGTTTTGTATAGCACACGGTTACCCTCGGGCATCCCAGCGCTTGTTCAGGACTCCAGGGGGTAGGAGTGGAAGACGGCATTAAGCGGGAAACAGGTAGGTCTTAAGTAGCTTCCGGAACCGCATAGTACAAGTCTCTGCACGTAGATTCAAAGGCAGCGCATTCCATAAGTTGGCTGCGTTCACTGAAAATCTTCTACCGCCCGTCCGGGCTCTTTTCAGTCTGACCATTTGTAGCAAATATTTGTGATCCGAGCGCAGGGCTCTGGTAGCCTTATAGGGGAGAACCATACTGCCCAAAATGGGAGGTCCTTTCCCCTGAAGGATTTTATGAGCCGTACAGAGGGATTTAAATTGTATCCTCTCCCGTACCGGGAGCCAGTGCAACGCTCTCAGTGCTGGTTTTGCTGACTGTCTCCTAGGAATGTTCATCAGCAGCCTTGCTGCTGCGTTCTGCACTTGTTGGAGTTTATTGAGCGTTACTTCCGGAGCGCCCCAAAAAATCGCGTTGCTATAGTCCAGCCTCAGACAAATAATCCTTGGATAAGAAGTTTCCTGGAGGCCAGTGGAAGAAGAGGCAAGATCTTACGGGCTGACCGGAGCAGACCAAAACAGACTCCAGCGTTTTTTTTAGCATGGGTCTTGAAATACAAGTCTTGTTCCAGCCACACCCCCAGGCTTTTGATCTCCTTTTTGGGGTTTGGGGGATCGCCCAGACAACTAGGCCAGCTGCCTGGCGGCAAAGAAAGTCCTGAATGTCCGAGCAGCATCATCTCTGTTTTGGAGCCATTCAGTTTTAATGCTGAGTTGCACTTCCATGTGTGCACCTTGGATAAGCAGGAGTGAAGTAGGTCAGGTTGATTCACCAACTAGGAAAGGGCCACCACCAACTGGGTATCATCAGCATTGCTGATGGTTTTAATACCGAATGGTGCCACCACATCCTCCAGCGGGGCCATATAGACGTTAAACAATGTGGGGCTCAGGGAAGAGCCCTGAGGCACACCACACTGGAGGGAGATCGAGGCTGACTGTGCACTACCTTCCCAGACCTGGTAGGTTTGATGGTTCAGAAAAGACGCAAGCCATTTCAAGGCCGTTCCTGTAAGGCCTACATCTGACAGTCGCTGGAGCAACACCTGATGGTTCACGGTGTCAAAAGCCGCACTGAGGTCCAGGAGGATCACTGCCACCGATCCTCCTGAATCCAAAATGCTCCTGGCTTCTTCCATGACTGCCAGAAGGGCAGTGTCAGTGCCCTGGCCCGGCCTGAATCCCGTTTGGGAATTCCGCAACAAGCCATTGGACTCCAGGAAATGTGACAGTCGCCTGTTCACCAGTCTCTCCGCGATCTTACCGAGCCCGGGCAGCAACAAAATTGGTCTGAAATTTGCCAGGTCAGATGGATCCAGACCAGGCTTTTTCAGAAGGGCCATTACTACTGCTTTTTTCCAACTGGGTGGCACCACCCCCTGCGTAAAAGATGAGTTGATAAGATCAGTCACAGGGGCAGCGATGGTAGTTGCTATCTGTTTGAGATATTTCATCGGGACAGGATCACTAGGTGAGCCACTCTTTATGGCCCCTAGCACCTTAAGAACTTCGTCAGTGGTTACTGGTCCGAAGTCTTAAAGCTCGATTTCCACAGTACCCCGCTGTTTACCTGTGTCTAGTTCCAGGGCTGGTCGGGGTAGGGAACTTACGATGTTTTCTACTTTCATGTGGAAATAGTTGGCCAATTCCTTATATTTCTCTCGAGGACTCTCATGGTTCACTGGCGGTTCGGGGGTTTTTAGGAGATCTTTGAAGATTTTAAAGGACTCTCTAGAGGAGTAAGCCTCTAATAATACAGCCTAATGCCTTGTAGTATAGGTGATAGGGGACTCGTACACCTTGTAACCCTTTTTTATATGTAACGTCATAGACATTTAATTCACAAGTGTATGATTTATTGTCTGCTTAATATTGGAGTGTTTTGCAAAGCACTCTAACATCCTGCATTAGAAAGAATAGCCCTATAAAAGAATTGCATTAAAAAAATATATAAGTGCTTTTTAAAATGTTGTGTAATTAGTCATACTGATCCCCCTCATTTTGTATATGGAGGTAACTAGTCCAGTACTACATATGACGATACCAAGAGCATATGTTAGAAACCGGTGGCCTGACCTACCGGAACATAGTGGGCAGAAACCACAAGAAAGTTTGGCTTGTTTGGGGCTTGATGGTTTAGAAGAACCACAAACTGAGGCTAAGCCAGGTTTAAGCTTGGGGTTTCAATGGCTATAACACTTCAGAGTATTGTTTACTTCAGGGATGAAGAAAATAGGGCCCAGTATAATTATCAGAGAATAGATAAATTCAGGTTTGTTCCCCAGACTTTGGTCACACTTTCACCAAAAGGCTTCAAGTGTTTTCAGCAACCAACATTAACCAATCTGAAGAGTTCCATTGGCTCTCTTAATCCTGTTTGGACTGGTAGCTGCTCTTACCGGCTCCCTGAAAAATCTAAACTGTTTTTTTCCCCACCGGAGAATGCACCATGATGTCCGCTTCACAGGCAGGCAGCCATGCATATAACTTGAATATGCACTGGCACTGCACTTTATATTTAGTCACGGCACCCGTTTTTTTAATTTAAATTTTTCCTGCCTCCTGTTGTTTGATGGGTAAGGGAGGAATGGGCTTGGGGGAAACGTGTTTTATATTACGATCACAGGCAGCCCAGAGACTCCTGGGTAAAGCTGAAGTATTTCAGTGTGTCTCCTTTAAAATTCCTCCATTGTCATCCAAGCCCCGGACCATAATGCAGGCAGATTCTGAACGGAGTGTGGGGCTGTGGCTGGGCACAAGTGCTGAACATCAGGGGTTGTGCCAGGTATTCCCAGTGTGTGGGTGTGTGGCTCTAACGCTGCCCCTTCCTTCTCCATGAGACGAAGCTGTGGTGTTCTTAGCTCTGCTTTCTGAACAATAAACCCTCCGATAGGCGTCAATGGCAGACGTACTCACTCCATCTAACAGGGGACCAGTGCTTTTTCAGTGCATACATTGCAATTTTAGGTACGGCAAAATACAATTGTTTGCCCATGATCAGATGATTTGCGGTTTAGCACTGAAGGCAACATTTGAGTCCTGGTGCAATGGCCAGCTACAATCCCACTTTATGGTGCAGCTGTAAATAAATCTTCATTATTGTGATGTATTTCACGAAAACTCTCGAGGGTAAGAAAAAACATATTTGTGGCAGCCTCGTTTGGGCATTTTGAAAATCTCTTCTCGAGCCAGTTGAAAAATGTTAGATCACACGAACGCCCGCACCCGATGTAACCCGCTTTTCTCTTGTACCCTTGGACATGTGGTTCCTCTATTCAATGCAGCACGAACCATTTAGCGCCTTCTGCAGCAAGAAACAGTCACAGCTCCTTCAAACTGAACCGGGACATGCAGGGCCCTGGGGAAAGAAATTAACAGATTGGCGCCATCACAACCCAGGTTAATTGTGTGAGGCCCTCACTTTCCTATCTTTGAGGGAGAGGCAGTGAAGCAGGGACAGAATGTCTGGATGTTTGCAATGATGGGGTGCAGTGAAGGTGGGTCTCGGCAGGAGGCAGCACCCACTCGGTGTCCCACGTACATTATTACTATGCTCCCAAGGTTCCCTTATGACGTCGCAATCATTTCAAAAGTAAAAAGGCGATGCAAATTAAGTTTTGACAGCATGAAACGGAAGATGCGCAGTGGCTTTTGGTGATATATTAGAGGAATGAAAGGCGGAGTGTTCGGTACACATGGAATGTTGTGAGAGTACTGGGTGAGAATGTTGGTGTCTTGCTTCACGAAGAAGAAAGAATCCTCTATGTTCTTGAGGGAATCTTGATGGGTTTTCATTCAAATGAAGAAATGGCTATTTGGACAGTGAAGCGGAAAGGAAAACATTGCTCGGCTTTCTCGGAGACTTGCCTTTCCATCTAAAGCGCACGCAGTCACGCACATAAATAACTTAATGCAGAAGTAAGCAGGCAGATATTAGGGCTGTACACGCTCACGTGATGACGTAGACGCATACAGACAATTAGATGTCACCATCTTTTTTGCTGCCTGCTGGAGACCTTTTTCGCGCCAAAAAGGTCAATATCGCGGTCATCGTGCCCTTCAGAAGATTTCGCGATTATTTTGCAAATCGCGAAAAACTGGAGGGTCTGACTAGCAAGGGAGGGTAAACTTAGGTTCTAATTAGAACTGTTCCTTTTAGCATTTTAACATGCTTTCACCCTTTGTATTTTATGGAATAGTAACAATGCTGATAACCTTGTTCCTGATAATATGTTTACTTGTATTATCTAAGATACTGCGCTTGAGAACACGGCATTAGAAATAAATATTTCAAAACTGCACGTGTCTTCATTTACTTCCCGTTCTGGACTGATTTGTTGGTATGACGAAAGAGTGATCATGTATTCCACTTTACCTGAGGTGTTCTGAGCTCATGTTCTGGGTTGTCTAATCATTGGGGATGACAAAGATCCAATGAGACACTGATTGCTAGTCTGGTAGGGGATTTTGGATACGGAGGTGAGTTTTGGTACACCCTAATTCACTGAGGTTCTGAGTCTCTATGCACAGTTCTGTGTAGGTACAGAATCCCTGCTACATGGCGCCCAAGCGTTGGTGGCCTTATTTCATGATATTCGAGTAGTACTTCTGTCGGTCCATCACATTTTTACTGTTGTTTCCGGAAGACAGTGGCGTCGGAAAAAACATACCTATACTTAGGTCTTTTCAAGCTTGAATCTATCAAAAAACGGTTTCCTTGAATTACTACCTAGTTGTGCTACATAGTTTATGTTGCACTTTTTCTTTTCTGTGTCAATATGGCCATGGTGGACATTCCGCAACATAGTCGCATTGCGGTACGCAATCATTTGCAGACGTATAATGTCCCGGTAGATGGCATGGCGGTAATTATGGTGGTGAGTGCAGAGGTAGCTTATCCTTACGAATTTTTTTACTCCTGGGTGACTTCCCCGGCAATGGACGCAAACTCTAATGTTTTCGAGACGTACACTCCCACAGCTGTGCCTGCAGACTATGCGCCATACAGGACTCAAGAAGTTCCGATTAATACTTGGCAGCACCGAGTTTGGTTTAATGGCGCCCTATCCCACACTTTAGCAAATCCGAGGTTAGGTCCCTTGTCCATCCCAGGTTCAACTTGGCCTGTTTTGGCGGGATTTACGCCTCATCCAAATCACGGGGCATGTGCCCTTGTTGATTTAAGATGACTATATGTAATCGCAATTACCGTAATTAGGTCGTTAGTGCAATACATTACGTGCAATCTCCCGGGTGGGGCCCCAGGGGTTGCGGCTGTTCCAGGAGGACCAGGCAGTTTAAAGCTTAGTCCTGTAATGGTTAACGCTGTGATGGGCAAGCATCCCCAGGATAAGGATGAGTTTCCTTTCTTGCTTGCCGAGAAGTTTGACCAACTGGAAGCAGTATTTCCTAACACGACTCCTGGTGAGAAACACAGGATTCTGACAATTAGCTTACCTAAGGACTTGATCCACGACGTTGGTGACTGTGAGACTTAGGGAAAAATCTTTGCGATGGTCTATGCACGTTGCTATGGCACCCTGTCCATGACTGTTCTTCCTACAGTCGTGAAATGTGTTCAAGATGAACACGGACATGAGGCAGCGGTTGAATTGTGTATGCGCCTATGCTGCACCTTTGACATAGTTTCCGATCTCATACTTGCAAATGTCAAGGCAGATGCTGTGAGCTTTCAAGTCGCTAATGCTTTGCTGGTGGTACCCGATGCCGATAAACCCCAACAGTTACCTAAGATTATTGTGGCGGCTTATAAGACCGTGGGCCGCAATAGTTTGGGAAACAAGCCTTATTCCACTAAGGAAAAGAAGCAACCACAAGGGCAGAAGTCAGAAACTGACGATCAGCCCAAGGCTAAAAAACAAAAATGGCCGAAAAAACAGAAACAGGGAAAACAACAACAACAGCAGAAACAGGAGTCTCGTCCTGCGTCTCCATTGCCTGTTACTTCAGAACGTATTTATGACTTGCGCGACCACGCAACGATAAAATCACCTGAACGTTTTCAGGCTTCTGAACAACGCTCTCCTCATTCTTTTCAGGACTTATTGGCCCCGTCCACCGGTGGTGGAGGAGGCGGCAGAGGTCGAGGTGGCCAACAAGGACGCGACCAACCCCGCCCAAAAGACAGTAAAGGCAAGCAGGACGATTCAACACCGAAGAGACGCCAGTTTCAGAAAAAGATAGTTGCTGCTTTAACAGCGAGATATGCCACAGATAGTGAGAATGCTGCTTCTGAATCAGACATGGGCTCTGACCTTGCTGGACAGCGCGGCGGAGATTACCATAATTCGAGAGAGCCTACGTCCACTACTGAGGGCAACAGCGACTGACCGCTGTATTGTTGTAGAGACAGCTGATACTAGAGTAGCTTCCCCTGATAGACTTTATCGAATAGTCCTTTCGATTGAGGGTGACATACAACGTACCATGCATGGGGTGTTTTGGGAAAATCTTACGACTACTTATGACATTTTGTTAGCGGAGGATGACTGGCCCCCACCTTTTGTGCTCGCGGCGCCGAGAGGGGAGGAGGTGATCCTCCCTAGTTTTGCGCACACTGTCTCAACAGAGCATGCGCTGCATTTTGCAGAAGAGTGGGCCAAGGCTCTAGCGCCGGCTTTGTACCGTACTCACTGTGGAAGGGATACATTTTCGCCTAACCATGAGATTCCTTTATGGTCTTTGCCTCAACCACAACCTCAATATCCAATCCAACGTGAAGCTAAGGCCTCTGTGGCAGAAATCCTTGAACAATTAGAGTATCAGGGTGTAATTGAAACTTGTGTGTCACCAATAAATAACCCTCTTTTTACTGTGACCATGCCTGACCGTTCGTATCGTTTGGTATTGGATTACCTGCATTTAAACTCGCATTGCCGTACCTGTGCAGTACAGAATACACACGGTTCTGCGTTTGTGGATGGTCTTGTGCGTAAACGTTTTAAAACAACACTTGACATATCCAACTTTTTTTTTGCACATAATTTGAATGAACTGAGTTCTCAGTGGACCAGTTTTACCTGTGGCGGCAAACAGCGTCAGTTTAGGCGTTTAGCCACAGGCTACAACAATAGTCCGCATGTGTTTGCTGCCCATATTGTCTCTCTACTGGAAGCAATAGACACAGATGCGTGTTCGTATGTGGATGACATATATCTTACAGACGACGAACTTTGGGCGCATCTGTGTCGCTCTGATCGCATCATTTGTGGCTTTGCGGATTTTGGTTATAAGTTAAACTTTGTGAAGTCACACATTGCTGAGTACACGGTGTTGTTCTTGGGCTATGAGCTCAATAATGAGGGGAGGGGTTTAGCTCTTCACTTCTTGGAGAAATGTGCTCAATTGCGCGCTCCAACGACACTGAAGAAATTGCAATCCCTTCTGGGTTTCTTAAATTTCAGGCATACTTATATTCCCGAATATGCCCAGCGTATCAAGCCTTTGTATGCTTTGATACAACCTACTTTTACCAAATCTTGTTGGCTGCCGGAACATTCAGCTATTTTGCAATCTTTGCAAGCTGATCTGTTAGAATCTAAATCCTTACTGACACGTAACAACCAAACCAGCCTGGTGATAAGAATCATCCCTGGGGCGGTCTGTTTCACGTAACTAACTTTTAACGAAGGAGACACAGTACCTATTGCTTACAAGTCACACTTGTACACTTTGGCTGAAATGCGGTTTTCCACTGTGGAAAAAGTTTTAACAGCAGTGCAAATGGCGATTCTGAAGGAACGCGTACTGTCGCAGGGAAAACGCATGTTGGTTGTTACCCCGTGTCCTGCTCTAGAGGCAATGTCAAAAGCCAGAGTACTTAATTCTAAAACTTTGCATCCTCGGTCGATACAATGGGCAGCATCTTTGACAGCTTCTGATGTCACTTTTATCTTTGATGCCTCCTTACAGTCGCAGGAGTTTTTGCAGTATGTGTTTGTTCATCCTGCTCCCTTGGCTATACGGCCTTTGGAGGATTTCCATTGCATCATTTACACTGATGGTTCTTGCCAAGTTACGCCCGGGTATAAACACGCGTACATATCCGCTTGCGCTATTGTGGTAGGTGCCATGGTGAACGAGGAGTTCAAGTCCAGAGTCATGCACACGCAGACTCTAGGGGACTGCACTGCAAAATTAGCTGAGCTTCTTGCTCTAGTGCTTGTGTTGGAATACGCTGATCCTAGTGTGAGTACTCTAATTGTGAGTGATTCTTACTACTGTGTCCAGTCTTTCAATGAGAACCTTTTCTTTTGGATTCAGAATGATTTTCGTGATTCCAAAGGTAGCACAATAAAACATAAAATGATCTGGGTCCGAGTGGCTGAACTTAAAGAACAGTTGCCACTTGTGTTTGTAATTCATACTCTTGGTCATCAGCACGTGGAAGTTCAAGCTGTTGGCAATTCGTTGGCTGATGAGGCCGCAAAGCCTGCAGTATCGTCATACCTCGTTGCAGCTGTTAACCGTTCCAGAACTAAGATTGATGATGATATCTTGGCAGCTATTGCTGCGACTGAGAAGGGAGGTAGTTATCCAAAGGGATTCCCTTCGAAGTATACATACCACTTAAGTCCTGATAATGTTCCTTATGTGAAAATAACTGACGTTGGTGAGCGGTTAGTTCCCAACGCGGATCGCAGGACCACACTGATTACTGCAGCCCAGGAAGGTGTTGCGTCTGCGCATGCAGCCGTTTCAGCTATGGTAGCTCAGTTACAACGTTTCTGGTGGTGGGGACTGTACATACAGACGCGTGATTATGTCCTTCAATGTGACACATGCCACCAGATTAAGCCTTCCACTGCTAAGCGTCTGCCACAGACACAGTTGTACATTTCTAATAAACCACTTGGATGTGTTTATTTAGGTCACTGCGGTCCTTTTTCTTCTGATACTGCGTATAAGAACATCTTAGTAGCAGTTGATTCATGCACACGCTTTGTGTGGGTCTGGCCTCACCGCAGCGCTGATTCACCGACTGTCATAAGAGACTTGAGTGCATTTGTAGGGATTTTTGCGTGTGGTACCTTCCATTCAGGTCAGGGTCCGGCTTTCGCCTCCAAGGCGTATAAGGATGTAATGATTTCGTTGGGGGTCAAAGTCAAGCTTTCGTCTCCATACAGGCCTGAGGGTAATAGTGTAGTGGACCGGATGAACCGTGATTCAAAGCAGTAATAGGCACTGTTAGGAACTGACTGGCCCACCTCAATAGCGTGCAGCGTGCCCTAAATAATCTCCCTAGAAGGTCTCTGAGTGGGCAGACCCCATACGAAATGCTCTTTGGTATCAGGATGTATATTCCGGACCTTGACGGTCTAGACTCGGTGGCTCAAGCTGCCTTCTTTGACGTAGATGAACATTGCAATGTTTTACAGGATCTACAAAAGACCAGAGACAGTCTTGCAAAGGAACATTTGCCCTCCACCTCGAATGAAGCGTTGCTGATCCCGGTAGTTGGCTGGCTACCCCAAGTTGGAGAACTGGTTCGAGAGAAGATCGAGAATAAGAAAGAATTTGGTCCCTCTTATCGAGCTCCGGTTCCAGTGCTTGGTGTGAAGGGCACAAGAACAGTCGTTTTACCACCACTTCCAGGTCGTAAGGAAAACAGGTTTATCTCCATTGACAATGTCAAATTACACAGAGTGGCCGATTCTTCTTAGTATGACTCCGGCGGTCTCTTGTCCTTCAATTTTGAGACATTCTGTTTTGGCCCCAGTTTCCTTCCTATTCTTGATGTTGCTCTGGAATTGCCTGCTGTTTCCAGTCCTTTATTAAGTCCATTGCCTGGTGCTCAACTTGATGAAACTGAATACACATACCCAACTAAATTATCGATGCCTGATTTGCAAACTCGCTTGGCTACAGAAGCTAGATTTTCATTAGACACCGATTCCCAAACATCAAAAAAGCCTTCACAAATTACTGTTTTAGCAAGACTATTTAAAAAACATGTTTTGATTCCCCCTTGGACATATATTCGGATAGTGCTTTTTTTGATTTACCTTTTTATGTCATTAGGTTTTGTGTCAAGGTGACCCTTGACTCTGCAGGCAGGGCCGGTCGCTCCACTCACCGCACGGCCCCCGTGTGTCCTGGTATCACCGCTGCTGCCGCGACTCTCACCGCCACTCCTGCTGCCCTAGTACCCTGTGCCTCTACCGGCTCTGTGCCCTCTTCTGCTTGTGCCACTGTTTTTGGTTTTTAGGCGCTGCATTTGTGTCTGTGCCTCTGCTCTCGAGGCTTGCCCCCTCGCCGCTCTCCCCGTGATTGTTTTTCTCGCTCTTGTACCCCCCGCTCCCTGCCGCTGCTCCCCTGCGGCCCGCCCCCTTTCCTTTCTCCACCTGATCCCGATCCCCATTCGCCACCCCGCTCCCGTCCCCCAACTGATCCTCCCTCCCACTTCACCATACATTGCGGTGACTGTGCGTACGAGCAGCGGGTATGCCGTTTGCGCGCCAAAGGCTAGCCCGTCTACGCCAGTCCATGCCTGGACCGTGCCCAGCGCCAGAACCATGGACATCACCGGAGCCAGCCCACCCGATGAAGATACGATGCCACCACCTTCCACGCTCTCAACACCGGCCAACAGGCAGCCTGCTACCAAGCCACCCCAAAATGCACCCACGGAGCCTTCACCTGCCATGCCTGCAATTTCACCTGTACTCGGTCCTGCACCGAACAGACGCCAACAACAACCACCTCAAGTACATCCTGCTCAACACCCGCTCTGTTCACAAACACTCCATCGAACTCTGGGATTTCCTCGACACAACAGCGCCGAATGTTGCCTTCCTCACGGAAACCTGGATGAACTCCTCCTCAGCCCCCGACATCGCCAGAGCAATCCTGGACGGCTACAAGATCATCTGGAGGGACCGCGTCAACCAAGGCGGAGGTGGCATCGCCATCGCTCACAGAAACACCTTCCACATGACGACCAACACCAATGACACCCTCATGGCCGCACAGCACCTTCACTTCCAGATACACACCGACCCCAAGACCACCCTCAGAGGGACCCTCATCTACAGACCCCCGGGACCACGCTCACATTTCAGCGAAGCCATCGCAGACTTCATCAGCCTGCGCGCCCTCGCCTCCTCCGACTACATCCTCCTAGGGGACCTCAACTTCCACCTGGAGAACAACAAGGACAACACCACCACCTCCCTACTGGACAACCACGCCAACCTCGGCCTCAACCAACTGGTCAACACCCCCACCCACAACGCCGGCCACACGCTCGACCCAGTCTTCTCCTCCAGCAACCACATCTCCTTCAGCCACACCACCGAACATCACTGGACCTTACAGCTGTGTCCACTTCAACTTCAAGAAAGCAGCGACCCACCACCGCCCGCAACAAGCACCCAGAAGATGCTGGAGCAAGATCACCACCGACCAGCTCACCACCTCCTTGAGCCAAAACCCTCCCACCAACACTGCGGACCCCAACGAAGCAGCCCGCAACCTCACACAGTAGATCACCGACTGCGCCGATGCCCTTGCTCCAATGAAGAACCTTCCAAGCAACCCCAACAGCAAGAAAGTCGCATGGTTCACCAACGATCTCAAAGACTCCAAGAAATCCTGCCGTGCCATCGAGAAAGCCTGGAGCCACGACCAATCAACAGAAAACATGACAGCCCTCAAGAACGCCATCCGCGAACACCACCAGCTGATCCGCACCACCAAAAGGTCATCTTTCAGAGAACGACTGGACAACAACACTCACAACAGCAAGGAACTCTTCAACATCGTGAAAGAGCTCTCCAACCCCAAAGCCAGCAACAACGACATCACAAGACCTCTGCAACTCTCTCGCCACTTTCTTCCACCGCAAGATCGCCGACATACACGACCGCTTCGGCGCTCAGAACACATACCCGGCCACCGAACCGACGCCCCCTACCACCACCCTATGCGCCTGGACCCCGGTCAGCACAGAAGACAAGTTCAAGTTCAAGAATTTGTATAGCGCACTACTCACCGAGAGGGTCTCAAGGCGCTTGTGGGAGGGGGGAGCGTTATTTATCGAATAGCCAGGTTTTAAGTTCCTTTCTGAAGGAAAAGTGGTTCTGTGTGAGGCGGAGGTGAGTGGGGAGAGAATTCCAGGTCTTGGCCGTCAGGTAGGAGAAGGATCTTCCTCCCATGGTGGATCTGTGGATGCGCGGAACTGTGGCGAGCGCTTGGTTGGAGGATCTTAGTTGGCGGGTGGGTGTGTAGAAGGACAGTCGTGTGTTGAGGCATTCATGTCCTGGTTTGTAGAGGGCCTTGTGTGCGTGGGTGAGGAGACGGAACGTTATTCTCTTGTTGACGGGAAGCCAGTGGAGGTCTTTCAGGTGGCCGGTAATGTGAGCTTGGCGAGGGATGTCCAGTATTAGTCTGGCTGATGCACTTTGGATGCGCTGGAGTTTTTTCTGTAATTTGGCTGTGGTTCAGGCGTAGAGGGTGTTTCCATAGTCCAGTCGGCTAGTGACCAGTGCGTGGGTGACCGTCTTTCTTGTTCCAGTTGGGATCCAACGGAAGATTTTTTTAAGCATACGAAGTACGTTGAAGCAAGAAGATGTGACGGCGTTAACTTGTATGGTCATGGAGAGGGAGGAGTCAAGGATGAAGCCTAGGTTGCGTGCGTGGTCTGTGGGTATGGGAGCTGTGCCCAGGGTCGGTGGCCACCATGAGTCGTCCCAGGCAGAGAGGGAAGATCCTAGAATGAGAACTTCCGTTTTGTCTGAGTTAAGTTTAAGGCGGCTGTTTTTCATCCATTCGGCAACTTCTTTCATGCCTTCATGAAGATTGGTTTTGGCGATGTTAGGGTCTTTGGTGAAGGAAAGGATCAGCTGGGTGTCGTCAGCGTAGGAGATGATGTTGAGGTTGTGTTGTTGCGCGATGGATGCGAGGGGACTCATGTAGGCGTTGAAGAGGGTGGGACTGAGTGATGATCCTTGTGGTACTCCGCAGATGACTTCGGTGGCCTCTGATTTGAAAGGGGGGAGGCGGACTCTCTGGGTTCTTCCGGCGAGGAACGAGATGATCCAGTCCAAGGCTTTTCCTTGTTTTCCGACGTTGTTGAGGCGTTGTATAAGGGTGCTATGGCAGACTGTGTCGAAGGCGGCGGAGAGGTCGAGTAGGATGAGGGCAACTGTTTCTCCGTTGTCCCGTAGCGTTCGGATGTCGTCTGTCGCTGCAATGAGGGCGGTTTCGGTGCTGTGTTTGGCTCGAAAACCGGACTGTGAAGAGTCGAGGGAGTTGTTGGATTCAAGGAAGGCGGCGAGCTGGCTATTGACTGCTTTCTCAATGACTTTGGCAGGGAATGGGAGGAGGGAAATGGGGCGGTAGTTCTTAAGTTCAGAGGGGTCTGCTGTGGGTTTCTTCGGGAGGGCGCTGAGTTCGGCGTGTTTCCAGCTTTCTGTGAAGGTAGCGGAGTTGAAGGAGCAGTTGATGATATCACGGAGATGGGGTGCGATGATGGAGTCTGCTTTGTTAAAGATGTGGTGGGGACAGGGGTCGGTTGCCGAACCAGAATGGATGGAGTTTATTAGGCGGATGGTGTCTTCAGTGGTGATTGGGTTCCAGGCGCTAAGGTTGTTAGAGAGCGGTTCAGGTTTGGAGGTGGGTGGAGTGGACTGTTCTTTGAAGATGTTCTTAAAGCTGTTATGTATGTCGGCGATTTTGTTGTAGAAGAAAGAGGATAACGAGTCACAGAGGTCTTGGGAGGGAGTGATGTCGTTTCAGGCTGCGGTGGGGTTGGTAAATTCTTTGACGATGTTGAAAAGTTCTTTGCTGTTATGGCCGTTGTTGTCGAGTCGATCCTTGAATGCCGATTTCTTGGTGGCTCGGATCAATTGGTGGTGTTTGCGGGTGGCTGCCATGAAGGTGGTCAGGTTGTCAGTGATTGGGTTTTTTCTCCATGTTTTTTCGAGAGTGCGGCAAAGTTTTTTGGATTTCTTAAGGTCATCGTTGAACCAGGGGGCCTTTTTGTTACCTTGTTTGATCTGGTGGTTTTTCAAGGGTGCTAATTCGTCAACGCTGTGAGTGATCCATTGTTTGAGTTTGGTGGCAGCTTTGTTTGGGTCCGATGAGAGGGCGGGAGGGTTTTGGTTGAGCGATGTGAGGAGTTGGTCGGTGGTGATTTTGTTCCAGTTTCTTCGAGGAATAGGTTGTGGGGGGTTGTGGATCGTGGTGGTTTTGTAGCTGAAGTGAACACAGCTGTGGCCCGTCCAGTGGAGAGCTGTGGTGTGATCGAAGGAGATGTGTTTGCAGGAGGTGAAGACAGAGTTGAGCGTATGTCCGGCTACATGAGTGGGGGTGTCAACAAGTTGTTTGAGTCAGAGATTGGCCAGGTTGTCCAGAAGGGTGGAGGTGTTGCTGTCGTTTTTCTTTTCTAGGTGGAAGTTGAAGTCTCCCAGTAGAATGTAGTTCTCGGAGGGGAGGGCATGTGGGCTGATGAAGTCAGTGATGTCTTCGCTGAATTGTTAACGGGTTCCTGGTGGTCTGTAGATGAGGGTGCCTCTAAGTGTGGTCCTGGGTTCGGTGTGGATCTGGAAGTGGAGGTGTTCGGCGGTTGCAAGGTTATCGTTGAGGCTGGTCGTGATTCTGATGGTGTTCATATGGACAATGGCTATGCCTCCTCCTGTTTGGTTGGTGCGGTCCTTTCGGATGATCTTGTATGCGTCCGGGATGGCTATGGCTATGTCGGGTGCTGATGATGCGTTCATCCAGGTTTCTGTAAGGAAGGCGATGTCCGGTGACGCAGTATCTAGTAGGTCCCAGAGTTCAGTGGCGTGTCTGTGGACCGAGCGGGTGTTCAGCAGAATGCACTTCAGGTGGTTAGAGTCAGAGCTGTGTCTGGAGGAAGTGGATTTGGTGTAGGTCTTGATGCAGGCGAACTTGCAGGAGTGGCAGGCGAAGGGACCATGGGTACGTCCTGGGGCAGCTTCGTAGCATCGTGGTGTGCGTCCGGGGTTGAGGGCTAAGAGGTTGGCGGAGTCATACGTTATGCGGGAGGAGTGCGGTTTGCGGGGGCCAGGGGGTCTGGCGCTGGGCGCGGTCCAGGCGCGGACGGGCGTAGACAGGCTTACCTTTGGCGCACCTTCGGCGCGCATTGGGCGCGATCGCGGCGCGCAGAAGCATCTGTCATATGTAGATACAGGGGGGGAGGGGCGAGGCAGGGTCAGCTGGGAGGCGGGCGCGGGGTGGAGCTACGGGCTAAGAAGCACAACAAACAACAAAATGGCTGCAAGTGATAGAAATCGAAACTGGGCGAGACTGGGGCACAAACAGAGGCACAATCGGGCATAAAGTACTTTTGCTTACAAAATGCGATCACAACAATGCGCAGACTTAATTATGCAGCACTAGAGATGGCAAACGCACAATGCAGGCAGCGGCAGTAATGCAGGGGAATGATCGCGCTAATGAGTGGCAGCAGAGCGAGTGGAGCGCAGACGCGGTGGTAAAACTCAGCTGGAAGGCACTACGATACCGCAGGACAGCTTTAAAGCGCTCTGGAGTCACGGAGTCACCAAGCCTTGGGAGCGTGGGGGAGCGACCTCTTCTGAGCGAGTCAGGAGAGTCACCACCCACACGATGAACACCATCCACTCAGGCTCCCCAGCCGACCCCTGCCCACACCACATCTTCAATAAAGCAGACTCCATCATCGCACCCCAACTCCGGGACATCATCAACAACTCCTTCGCATCCGCCACCTTCCCGGAGAGCTGGAAGCATGCGGAGATCAACGCCCTCCTGAAGAAACCCACCGCAGACCTCAAGAACTTTCGCCCCATCTCGCTCCTTCCCTTCCCCGCAAAAGTCATTGATAAAACCGTTAACAAGCAGCTGACCACTTTCCTCGAAACGAACGGCTCTCTCGACCCATCGCAGTCCGGATTTCAAGCGAACCACAGCACCGAGACAGCCCTCATCGCAGTCACCGATGACATCAGGACCCTGCTTGACAACGGGGAAACTCCCGCCCTCGTCCTCCTCGACCTATCGGCTGCATTCCACACGTTCTGCCACCGCACCCTGACAACCCACCTCCACCACGCTGGGATCCAAGGAACGGCCCTGGAATGGATCACCTCCTTTCTCTCCGACAGAACCCAAAGAGTCCGTCTCCCGCCCTTCCGCGTAGAAGCCACCAAGATAATCTGCGGCGTACCCCAGGCTCCTCGCTCAGCCCCACCCTCTTCAATGTCTACATGAGCCCCCCTCGCAGCTATCGCACGCAAGCACAACCTCAACATCTTCTCCTATGCCGACGACACCCAACTGATCCTCTCCCTCACCAACGACCCCGCCACCGCCAAAGCCAGCTTCCAGGACGGAATGAAAGACTACGCGGAATGGATGAAGCTCAGCCGTCTGAAGCCTGGACACCTCAGGGCAACTGCAGCACTTTATAAACCTTCTTTTCATTTCATTTCAAGCTGAACTCAGACAAAACGGAAGTCCTCTTCCTCGGCCCATCCATCTCCGCCTGGGACGACTCCTGGTGGCCCCCTGCTCTGGGCACCCCCTCACCCCCAAACCCACGGACCACGCAGGCAACCTGGACTTCATCCTTGACTCCTCCCTCACGATGACCAGGCAAGTCAAAGCCGTTACATCCTCCTGCTTCAACACCCTCCGCATGCTCCGTAAGATCTTCCGCTGGATCCTCACTGGAACCAGAAAGACGGTCACCCAGGCCCTCGTCACCAGCTGTCGGGACTAATGGAACGCCCTCTATGCTGGGACTACTGCCAAACTACAGAAAAGATTCCAGCGCATACAGAACGCATCTGCACGACTCGTTCTAGACATCCCCAGACACAGCCACATCTCTGCCCAGCTGAGCGACCTGCACTGGCTCCTCGTAAGCAAGAGGATCACGTTCAGACTATTCACCAACGCACACAAGGCCCTCCACGACGTGGGCCCCGAATACCTCAACAACCGCCTCACATTCTACACGCCCACCCGCCAGCTCCGCTCCGCCAGCCTAGCCCTCGCCACCTTCCCACGTATCCGCAGAGCCACCAAACGAGGAAGATCCTTCGCCTACCTAGCGGCCAAGACCTGGAACACCCTCCCCACCCACCTACGACTAACCCAGGACCATCTCTCCTTCAGGAAGCAGCTCAAGATCTGGCTCTTTGAGCAGTAGCGCCCCCCCCTCCCTCTCCCAGCGTCTTGAGACCCTCGCGGGTGAGTAGCGCGCTCTATAAATGTCACTGATTGATTCTTTTTTCCGTCTCGTCAATGGACACTATGTTGAGGAAAGTACTGACATTTGTCATATCAATGGAACATTGGCCCCCCCCATTCCTCATCACACAGGCTGAGGAGAGACTTGACTTTTGTTAACATCACAGCATGGATTGTACTGGATGGAATAGTATGGGATGCAGTTACATTTCAAATCCATGGCCCCACATAGGTTATTAATGTCCCTAATGTACTTAGAGTATCTATGGGGGATGTAGTTAAAGAGAATATACGTTTTGCTGATTTGGATGTTCAGGCCGTTGAATAGTTATTCTCTGATTTGAGATATTATGCTGCTTTTGATGCTGAAGATTTGTATTTAGAGTCAGCTAATTACGGTGAATTGTATTGTTTTCAACATTATGGCAATCATTTCCTGCATAAGACTAATACTAGAAGGTTCCCTGTAAATTATACCCAGTGGGAACATTGTCCAGCTCCTATACAAGGCAGTTCTGCTTCCTTTTTAAAGAAATTCACTTACTTCACCGATTTTAATGAGTCAAATCCGAATGCTTTTTATTTTAAAATGACTGAAAAGTCCACATCCAAAGTTAGGCTTACCGATACTAAATTATTGTACTCGAAGTCCTTCCTAGAGGAGTTTGCTGTAGGCGGCTACGAGTTGTGGAGGGATATAATTGACCTTAAATCTGTTTGGGGTTCTAGAAGCTGGCAAGTGCAAGGCACTGGCATTGTGCAAGCCTCATTCCTAACCATATGTTGTTTTTGAATTCTACAATTACACAAACGACATGCTTTGGATTGGCTACATCTAAAAGATTAAATGCTCCCTCTTTTCCTGACTTAAAGGAATACCCCGGTTGGAGTAATATTACAAATTTTTCCATAACAGAGTTACACACTCTTTCGTTGAATTCCTCCTTTACCATATCCAGTTTGGATCCGGAAGGCTGGTTGCTATGGCACAGGAGTGCAGATGCATGTTAGCGTCGTTTTCTGGGTTTAGCACATGGCTTTACACAGGTCAGGGTGGATCCACGTTTTGAGAGTGAACATGCTTTAACCCTTTCGATGCTGATGACGAGCTCAGCTCGTCATCACCCACGGGTGTCGTGTGCTGATGACGAGCTGAGCTCGTCATGAACAATGGGCTCCTGCATTCCTCAGCACAGGGGGGGAAAATGGACAGCAGCCATGTGGGTAACAACCTATTCAGTAGGTAAATTGTGTCAGAATTGGCTTAAACATTCTACCTTGGCTTCAGTTAAATTGCATTTATCTATACTGACTGACGATGTTGATCTGAATGATTTTATAAAAGGCCCGGCTAAAGGTCGATCTAAAAGATGGATATATGCTGTATATAATGAATTCTGGAAATCATCACAGATTGAGGCAGCTACTCGCCTTAGAGCTGTAGATCAAGCTAATTTAGAGAAAGTACTAGAAGTTGTAGATAATAGCATAAATACACTTTCTTCCCGCATTTACAAGCTAGATAATATTGTGTCATCTGTTGTAGACATTGTGCAGGATGAAATGTCTGTTTTGTATCATGGCCAGAATCAATTACGCTCTATTATGCAGTTTGCATGGACTTTGCAGACCCTGAAGGCAGGCAATGTTCAGTGGCATTACATGAACGTGTCTTCTTTATTGGCCCCGTTTAACCTGACTGACAGGCAGCGCTTGCTGTCGATGAAAGATGCTACATTTTCTATGTTACACATCGAGAAGTTAAAACCTTTAGCGTTTTCTGCAGCAGAAACGAACTCTGCAACGTGGCTTATCCACAGAATAATAACTCTACCGTTTCCCCTGTTTGCGTTTAAAAATTGTATGAAGTACTTTGCCATTGGTAGATACGAGCCTCTAGGAAGTTCCTATCTCCATGAAGCTTGGTCGCTTCCTTTTACATATAGATGCATGAGAGAGGGAAAGGAAGTTTATTTAAATGTTGAAGAATGCACTGAGACACAGGATCACTCCTTATTGTGTAGACATATCCAATTACATGGCTCTTGTAATCAGAACGAGACTAATGTGGCCTGTATTTTGAAAGGTACCCCTGTTCCTGCGATAGTTCCCACTTTTACATTACTGGCAAACGGAAGTTATTTACTTTTAAATAATGAAGATTGCTGTGGGTTAGTTAAGGGCATTATGTCGTTACCGTCAGTGAGCGTGTGGTTTGTTGCAAAAATGTGATGTATCCATCCCAGCATGGGAAGCTGGATGTTTCCATCTGGCCTAAGATTTCGACCTTGAAAGCAGAGTTCAATAAGATGAGTCGCATAAGAGCTCTATTGTCCCAGAAAGAAGTTGCCCTCACATCTGCTCATGAAACATTTGTCCTTCACGTGGCTAACACCCGTACAGAGGTACATGCCTTATTAAATACTGACTTGCCTCTGCATTTCGGTGAGTTAATTCACACCATCTTTAATGCATCCTCCACATCGGGCTGGCTCATTTTTTTAAAGTTGTCAGCAGTGGCCTGGTGTCCTCCTTTCAAACGATTTTCGGAGTTATTCCGGCTTTCTTTTATTCTATTTTTTCCAGCCTGTTTGGTGGATTTCCTTGGGTGCTGGCTATTGGCGCTGGTGTGCTATTGCTATTTTTTGTGTTTCAAAATGGAGGCACATCTTGTGTTGCAAGAAGAGCTGTACCGGCTGTGGTTCCTTCGCACCCGGATGCTTGAATGCTATGGGGCTCTGCCACTTGCAACCTTTTGGATTATCGTTTAGATTTTCCTTCTTTGCATGCGTTCAGCCTGTCTTTCATTGCCTGAGCTGTGACTTCGAATGTGCCCTGGATTTGTGTCTCTGCAATACGGTGTCTCCTGAAGTAGATTATGCTCGAATTATGAGCCCCTTAGTTGCTCATGAATTCTTTTGTTCTGACTGAGGGATTATGGCCTTGCCAGCGATACATGGAGTTCTGGGTCGTTGGAATGTGTTCGCAGCGGGGCAAGATTTCTTGGTTGACAGCTTTCTCGAAAACCCACCGAGTTGTCCTCTGATGTTGCTAGAGTCTCCGGTGCCTGATGAACATGAATGTTCTTTCCCATTACTAGATTGGATGGCCGAACTGTTTTTGTATGAGAACAATGACTTCCTGTTGGAGGCTGTTGCTGCATATTTTTCATATTCACTATTGGGATGAGTATACATCAATGATTTTGATGCAATTTTTTCTGACCCATGCCTACTGACTTTGTCTATGTCGAAAATTTTATTTTTTTAGATTTTTCCTTTCAGCTCCAAATTTGGTTTCCATATCTCACTTACTGAGGTACCAAATTGGGGACTTGTGTTTAAACTGTCGTTCTTGAACTCTGCATTCCTAAAAATGTGACCCTTTCAACTGTTCTATCCGTGCTCGGATCAAAAGGAGGGTCTATGTGTTTATAATTATGCCTTCACACTGTGTTAAGTGAGCATGAGCTTATTACAAGTTTAAGCGCCATTTTCCTTTTCTGCTGCCTCTGCACACAGCACATTTTGTTATTACAGCTTTTCGCCTAATAGAATTTTTTGCTTTACACGAGAATAACAGGTTTGCTTATAATATTCGTCTTGCTTGATAATCTATGTCTGTACAGTGAGTGCCGAGGCCTTCAAGGTTTTTCAACACAGTGCTTGCTGTTCGAGTTGATCAGCGCACGGTCTAGACATAACACATATGCAGCTGTGGCCAACTTTGGTTTTGAGCGGGTTTAATAATGTGCTGCACAGAGCAGGGAAACACACTTGATGGAGATTCGTATGCTGAGAGTTGGTGCAGGAGATGATGTGATCAGTTTCTGCTAAAACCAAGAGGTATGGATCTGCCCCTCTAAACCCAAAGAGACCTTCTTTAGATATAATATAATATACTAGCCAGGGAGGGTAAACTTAGGTTCTAATTAGAACTGTTCCTTTTAGTATTTTAACATGCTTTCACCCTTTGTATTTTATAGAATAGTAACAATGCGGATAACCTTGTTCCTGATAATATGTTTACTTGTATTATCTAAGATACTGCGCTTGAGAACACGGCATTAGAAATAAATATTTCAAAACTGCACGGGTCTTCATTTACTCCTCGTTCTGGACTGATTTGTTGGTATGACGAAAGAGTGTTCATGTATTCCACTTCACCTGAGGTGTTCTGAGCTCATGTTCTGGGTTGTCTAATCATTGGGGATGAGAAATATCCAATGAGACACTGATTGCTAGTCTGGTAGGGGATTTTGGATACTGAGGTGAGTTTTGGTACACTCTAATTCACTGAGGTTCTGAGTCTCTATGCACAGTTCTGTGTAGGTACAGAATCCCTGCTACAGGATGTGCGTGAGAGGGGGATGGGCGCTTTTGTTAACTCTCCATCGGATCCAGTCCGTTTGCAGGCTGGTGCCTGCCTGCTGTCAGCGTGGGAATTGGCACATATCAAAAATGAATTGACTGAATTAACACTGCAGCCGAAAACTGATGGGAGTCTGCCACCTTAGAACATATTATGTGTTGTGCAAAAGGCTGTTGGGGAAGTTGACAGTTAAAGGAATAAACACAATGTGTCGAGCTATGTAGTTTTATGGTACACCCTTCTTGCACCCTCTATCCTGCGTTCTCCTCCTTCGCACTGTCTCCCTCTCCCACTCCCTTTGTTATACTCTGTCTTTCTTCTCGTTCCTCTGCCTCTCTCTTCTCTTTTCAGTCCGCCGGTTTCTTGCCCTTTCGGTTTCGCTCCTACTCTCTCCCTCATATCCACATTTTGCCCCTTAGCTCTCTTTTGCTCCCTTTTCTCTCTAACACCCACTGCATCAACTTCACTCTTTGTCCTTCTCTTCTTCCTCTCACCACTATATTCACTCCTTTCTCTCCTTCTCCCACACTCTCTCCCAGATTCTCTTGCTCTTTCTCGTCTTGTTTCTCCTCTCACTCCCAGTCTTCCTTTCCTCTTCACCACTTCACACCTGTTCTTCCCTGTCCGTACCTAGGTGCTAAAGTGCCCGATCTCTCGTGGTAAGGGGCTTACCGCCCCGGTACCCAGGGGTTTTCACTCTGGATCGGAGGATGCTGCACATAGTCGAGATACAGGAGCCGGATTGATTGCCTACAAGGGCAGTCATGTGTTCTCACAGCTGAAGTTTATATTTATTCAGTCGCTCAATGTAGTGTTGGTATGCATATATGTATGTAATGTGTGTGTAGTGTACACATGCCAACAAAGACAACCTTGGGGCACTTGATCCGTTAGCAGTTTTATATTGCTCTTATTTATTGAAAACTCCACCCACAGATGTACATGAGCATCAGTTAGTATTCTCTTCGCTCTTTCCTTCCACCTAGGCTTCCCAAAAAGTGTCAGACCATGTGGAGATAAATTGCCTAGAACTGGCTGCATATGTTATAATTTAAATTTAAACCAATTTATAAGCGCAAAGCTTCAAGCAAACATGGTTGAAAAATTACACAGCACACTTCTTTCTGATGTTTGTAAACTTGCAGCTTGTGTGCTGCATAGCTATCCACTTATATGGTCCCAAAGGCGAGACCTATTGGCTATCCCAATGCTTGTTAAAATCTGTTGTGTTTTTAGGTTGAGCCTAGACAACGCATGTGCTGTGAGGAAGACATGCTATATTCACTCTGGGAACTTGACAAAAGCCAGTCAGAAGCTGAAGGCGTGGTCTGTGTCCTATAGAAAACGTTGCTTCGAATTCAATAATGGTTTCCGCAGGTCTCTCCTCTCTGCAACGTGTTGACTCACCGGAGTTTCGTCCCTTGACTTGTCTTCCACTATTTCAATTTCACGATCTGTTCAAAAACATTTTTTATACATTCTGAACAGCTCTTCAAATATGTGATCGTGTTCACGTTTGTGTCCTTTTTAGGTTGAGCCTTCGCAGCGCATGCGCTGCAAAGGTAAACTACCTTTTCCTAGCGCTTAGGCTTTTCAGCCAAGCGCGTGCATGCGTTGCCATTGAAGGCAATGGCAATGCGTGCACATCAGGAGATCCACTCGCGGGAGCGCGCGGTCCATCTGGTCGCAATTATCGCTCCCGCAAGTGAATCCCTCCCATTAACCACCTTCCTTCCCCTATCATCTCTCTCACCCCCTGCCGACACACACCATCACTACCAACAACTTGACACTAGCATGATCCGGTGAATCAGTATTTGGAGGACAAAAAGGGGCTCCCAAGAAGTTGGCGCTGAAGGGTCAGTCACTGCTTTGTTGTGTGACTCAACTGTAAATGCACAATTAAGCCCATGCTGCATCATTTTATTCACCAGCTGTGGCAAAGGCGCCAAATGTATTTCCGCCCAGGGTGCAATAGCCACCCCTGCACCCTCCCCTTCCCTGACCCCTCGTGATCTTAGCCTGCCCTGGTGTGTAACTTGGTGCCCAGACGTGGCACTCTCCTGCGGCTGCTCCCAGCCGGCGCCTTCTAGCTTCCGAAACACCATAGCAGCGACGCCCCAGGCCAGCAGCAGCCCCGGGGGGTGCACTCGAAGAAGAGGAGCCCCAGGCTGCACAGCGCCAGGACAGCACCCCCCAATAGCATGCTGCCAGCGGGCAGCGGTCCGTCTCAGCCCCTGCTGCCGCTGGGCTTCAAAGCACTGAGAGGAGGATGATGATGATGAGGCGCTCGGCCGTAAGGGGGCAGTTTTATTTCCTGCTGATTACGGCATGTTGGCATTCCTGGAAGTGCAGGGGTGGGGGGAAGGCAGAGCAGCCGGCCAGCATCACAGTGTCAGGGGTGGGGGAGCACCTGTGTTAAGTACCGGCCATTCCCTTTCTGCATTTTGTTGCTAGGTTACAGAAGGCCCCTTTTGTTTCCAGGACCAGCCGGACACAGGTAAGGGAGGTGAGAGAGGGGAGGAGGGAGCAGCCGGATCAACTGGCTTTTGTTATCTTAATGTATGTATAACTGCCAGTGCTTTACGAAATGACTCACTGCTTTAAAGGCCCAGGGGAGGAGGACCCCTTTCCCTGGGCCTTGTAGCCAGTACTCCTTTATTTGTTCTCCAGTGAAATGAATCCCACAAATAAAAACAGTTGCTGGAAGGTCGTCTTTTTTTCTGACATTTTTCACTTCCAAAATGTAAAAAATAACTAAAGCAAGACAGAGTGGGTCGAAAAGGGGCCAGATTGATTTTGTTCACACCCAAAACACATTAGTGCCTCTTTTACAGAGTTTGCCAGTGAAGCACTGCTTTTGTTTTCTTGTCTTTCTCTGAACAGCATAGTTTTCCCCGGGTTTGGAAGTGCACCATTCCTGGATGTACTGCAGTACCTGCTTGATGGGCGGATTGGAAAACAAAATGCATGCCGAGGCTCTGTATTCACGAATGTGGTCTTTTTGGATTATATTGCTTACGTTTTGTAAGGATATAAGCAATGGACATTGAAACTGGCCCCTTCCGGCCCTGTAGGCATGGCCTTAACTTTTCATGCAAAAGCACTCATTGGTTTCTGAATAATAAGTGCAAAAGGGTTAAGGTAACCATGCTGTTCCTGCTTACATTTCACATGCTTTTAATTAATCTTACATTCTTTAGGAGTGTTTGCTTTTTCCAGGATGTTGTCACTTTTTTTTAGGCAGCATATTAGTCTTGTCTAGTGCCTAATTTGAATTGGGTCGCCTCCAGGTGTTTATAGCGGGCGCAATTGCATTTGTAGTTGAAGGCAGTGCGAGTTTCTCCCAGTGGGGCGGAATGGTGTTCAGTGGGGGAGAGGATGTGGCACTATGATCAGAGCTGCCAAATTTGGAACTGGGGAACCAGGTTCAGCTACATGACCAGTCCATCAGATCACTCTCCTAAGAGAGCACATTTAGTAGGCCCCGAAAGACCTTAGAAGAATGGTATCTGAGCACCAGCAGGTGGACCATAGCGGTGGCAAGTGTGGGTTAAACTTGAAGGCCTGCCATTACAACCCTTATTGAAGCTCAACTTGAGTCTTTTCGGCAGGCCTTCGAAGCAGCACACCCTAGTGACTCTGTCATTGAGGTCATAGGTCCCTTGAACAGGAAGGCTCTAGGGCGGTTCGACCTATGAGATCGCACTGAGTGCTGACTTCGGGTTGGGGCATCATGTTTGCAAGTATATTATGTTTCTAAAAGCACTTGTTGCCTTCTTCCTGGCCTCCAACAATTTTGGCAAGAATAAAAATGTCATGAGTACTCTGATGATTAATGTTCTTCCTAGAGAGAGATGGAGTTTTGTCAAGTGGAAGTTTTGACTTCTTTAAAAGGTAGCGCAGACGGTTAATGTGCCTGCTGCAAAGAACATGTACCATGCATTTCTTCAGTCTTTGATTATCCCAATTTTGCAAAAAGGGTTAATTTGGACAGAAATCAATTCTTGTTATTAAAAAGATCCCAGAACCATGGTATTACATTCTAAATTCAGAGTTTGTGTTTTTCCAGATCAATCACTAATACACTATACTGCCTACTAGTATGATTGTAATGTGACTCCTAGTCCTTTGTCGCATGTTACATTACCTATTGTGATTTACACACGTAGGATTTATTGTCTCCATGTAATGTGTGATATAAAGTTCTCTGACACCCTACACTGGTATCAGTGGTGCTGTAAATTAAATTAATTGCATCTGAGCGAGAATGTGGTTATGGAGACTTGAGTGTCACTGTTAAAGGGTGGTAGTGAGGGAATCTGTGCCAGAGCGAGTCATTGAGGGGCACCAACATTGTCGCACAGGGCTCCACCAGCGCTAAAGACGGCCACTTCTACTTCCTACAGTTCTACCACCAAATCAAAAACGTTGATTTGAAAACCCCTTGAATATGAAGTGTACCTTCAAGTCAATGTATGATTTAGCAGTAGTCTTGGTTGTTTCAAGTCTTTTTTTATTTAGTACAATCTTTATTTGTTTGCAATGGTGTCTTGTAATTTTGTACTATGCGTTGTGTTTTTGCACTTAACATAGTTCTGGCAAGTAAAGAGCCCACACACAAAAAAGATTGTCCTACATCTCTTAGCATGTGCGTGTGGGATACTGGTGAGAGGATTTATGTTAAAACAAATTACGAAGTATTAATGTCATCCTAAGGTAGCACAATAATGGCACAGAAAGATAAGGGAGCCTTTTCAAATTTGCAATTATATCCACGGTGTGAGAGTTTTCCTCTTGTATCATTTTATATTTTGAATGATCCCGCCCCTCATTACCTCAACAGGATCTCCCCCCTTTATGAGGCAGAACTGGAAATTGAATCTTGCACTCATTTGGAAACAATCAGTTAACGAGGAGTACATAATATACATTTTCGTGAGAACTGCACTTAGCTTTTCCATCCAATGTGACCAATGTAATCCATTTAATACAGTTTTAAAATATATGGACTTATTTTATATGTATATTTATCTTTTTGTCCATGTTACTGATATCCACGTTAGGTCTCTTCGGGATGTCAAATAAGATCAATTGTGCTGAGATGTCAATTTCTGTGATGCCACTTCTTGTGATGTTACCAAGGGCGGCTCCTCCACTAGGGCGGAGGAGTGTCGCCCCATTGCTTTCTCACAGTGCGAGAAGCAGAAACACAACATTCTAAAACTCCCATTTTATGTTCCTGCTTGTTGCTCTCCGAGAAAGCAGAAGTGTTTGGTTGGGGGCGGGCGGGTCTGCTTTAGGGCAGGGGAGGAGTCCCTTGCCCACTGCTAAGGGCGCTGACTGTTTGGTCGGCCCTCCGGGGCCGACCAAACCAGTCATGGGCACTGCACCCTACAAGGAGAAAAAGGCCTCCACATAGGCGCCTGGCTGGTCGGTGTACCGACCAATCACAATGCTGCCATTGCAGCCTTGTGATTGGCTTAGGGGAGGGAGGCTGCCTGCTTCCTGTTCCTGCCAGAGGCAGGAAAGCAGGAGAGCAGGTCAGGAGCAGAGACGACGCAAGACCTGGGAAGGTACGTTTTTTTTTTTTAATTACCCCCGCCCGCGAACCCCCACGAGACCCCCACCCGTGCATCATGCCAGCCGCGATTAGATTTTACATGGAAATTAGGGGGGCCTCACATCTTCCCTTTCGCCCGGGGCCCCAGAAGTTCTAGGACCAGCCCTACTTCTGAGCATATAGCACCTGCTCCAGTTACCTATGTGTAACATTTATGCTACTCACACCTTGACGGTACATGTTATGTGAGCAACTAAAGCTTGCACTTCCAATGCTGCAGTGCTGCTCTGTTCTCCAGGGAAGGGAAGCTTGTACTACCATTGCCTATCAGTGGGAGAGGAAAGCTGCTGCCATACTGTTGCTATTCTAAGAAGAATGAGCCCTCCACTGCCATTTCCTCGCCTGGTGAGGAGGAAGCTTGCACTGTTGCTCCCCACGCTGTTCCAGTGCAGAGAGAGAGTGTGATGCTTACACTGCTGCAGATGTTATATAATGGAATAACATTTTCCCTGACTGTTCTTGCCTACGGCGCCGGGTATGAGGGTGAATTGTCTACACTGTATAATCTCCAGTTGTGCATACTCTGTGAGGAAAGGAAGCTTGCACTGCTACTACCTGTTCTGGGTGTGAACACCTTGTGCCGCTCCTCTTGCTGCTCACACCTATTTATTTATTATTAGTGTCCTGTACTGTGTAGTAGTGAAGAATTTGGTAAAACGCGTCGCAACAAAAAAGCCAAAATGATCGACATTGCGAGTGCTTGTTTTAATGCGGAAATATGCAACCCAAGCTCACTTCCGTTTTTGCGTGTGAAACCAGTCGAACTTGTGCAACCGGCCAGAGCACCTTTACATTTTTTTAAAGCATGGCTACCCAGAATCATGGGTGACTCCGTCAGCTTATTCTAGGAAAACCTACAAGCCCAATAATACAACTTGCCTTTGCCAATACGTCAGGAATGTTTGAGGGCCTCGGGTCATGGGGCAGCTTCTCACTTGTATGAAAAGGGAAATAAACTTAAAGTGTGAATTGGGGCCTCTGTTTCTAGTAGACTGCCACGTGTTAAACTGCCCGACGGAGAGGGTTGGGGGCGGGGGTGGTGTGGAGGGGGGGGGGGGGGGGGGGGGCGAGCGCAGAGATTGTGTTGCAAATGCCGATATAAGCAGTGCTTTAAATGGACCGGTACTTACAGGTACTGAGTACCAGCACGTCTTATTTTTATGGCTTTAAGTACCGGCACTTCTGCAGTTCCAGGGAGAGTACCGGTCCGGTACTCATGACTGGTATCATGTTTATGACTAGAGCTGCTGGAGCCTGTGTTTTGGACATGCAGGTGTTGAGAATATCACCATCACGCTGAGCTTGACAGAGCAGTACCCATTAAGGCCCATCTCTGTCAATTACATTCACACTATCTGTGCATTTGTGCACACACTGGAATCCAGACATCCATCCCCCTGACAGGGGGAATTAAGAAAGCCACGGGAGGTAAGTAGTTCATTAAAAAGTCATTTATCCTGAGTGCGATTTTTGTGAGAGTATTTGACTGCTTGTTGGAGTTTCACTGCTTCTGTCTGCGTTTGTGTGTAAAGGAAAGAGGAAGAGAGTGAGAATCTGGACACTTGCAGAAGGTATTTCGAAGGAAGCGTGTGGATTGCTTTGTAGGTGCAAGCGTGCTAGTGCCTGTGAGGGTGACACACGAGAATATGAGTATTGAGCCCAATGCAAATAAATAACAGCCTGGCATCAAGAAGCTGCACTAGTTAAACAAGTATTGGCAAACCCATTAGGTGTGGCCGTGGTCAAGCTGGCGCAAACGTAAATTCAAAAAAGAATATTGACATCATATGACACACAAAAAGAAACATGCCTCCTATACATGGTGACCATAAGCTATCAAAAATAAATTGATATTAAAAACCACATTCAACTTTGCATATAATTTAGCAGTACTGGTGCCAGATTCAACTTTGCATATAATTTAGCAGTACGGGTGCTCCCTATCAGTCAAGTGACTTAGAATTGGTTTAGAAACCGTTTTTAGATATAATACACAGCACACATAAGTATGATTCGTATCAGTGCAAGGAAAAGCTACTATTGACCCTGAGTTACTGTAACCTGAAGACCTATTTTCAACACACTCGATCACTGAACAAATGGATAGAAAGTGGTAGGAAAAAAACATTGCTGCCACAGTAAAGTATTGGCCACCAGCTTGTCACTGAAACACACTTTTTAAGGCCAATTTGCCCATGTCAACAGAAAAAATGGTCTGCAAATTGACCAATGACTTTCATGGGTTGTCCCTTTACCCATGATGTATGTTGTAGTGAGTGGAAGCAGAATGTGAATGATAGTTGAACAGACCTGTTGATGAAGAGAGGGGTTGAGGAAAAGGCTCGCCACATATGTATTTTTATTTATGCATCTATTATGATTTCTTAAGGCTCACGAGCTAGCTAAAGCAGTCTCTGACCAGGCCTAAAAATTAAAAGGGGTCAGCTGGGTTTAATTTCTCGGCAGGAGCTGAAGGAGGACAGAGCTGTGATTTTTTTTCCAGCTATTATTGTTTTCTGATGTCTTGAGTTACGGTGATGAGTGATTAGGGACATGGCATATGTGTGTGTGGGGGGGGGGGAATAGGACGAGGAGACGGCAATGGATAGACTCTGGCATGGCTGCGTTCAAGGGATTCAGTAGTTGATAAGGTATGGATCCTGTGCTCTATATTGTCATTGTACATATCTCCAAGATGAGCAATGGATAAATTGGGATTTTTTTTCCCAAGACAAATCCAGCTAGCAGAGATATTTGAAGAATCTCTCCATGGTATCCAGTGAGTCTTTTCTTAGACTGTCTGTTCTTTGTGGACAACAAGACCCTGTTAAATCGCGAACCTGATAAAAAAAAAGCATTTTGTGGGTTGTGCCGAGATTCCTTCCATGCCAGGAGACACCATGACTCACTCAGTCTTGGTTATTGAGGCCTCAAACATATTTCCATGTGTTACGTAATATACCTAGAACAAGGACAACAGAAGTTCCTAGAAAGTCAATGGTTTCAAGGAGAGGGTGGTAGATGGTATGTATTCTATACTGTGGTGGCAGGAATGCATGTCTAGTAATACTGTTCAAAAAATGTGATGTCATCTTGAGGGATAACCGAGCTCAGATAAGACTTCTATGGTGATTCCAACTAACAAGGATATAAGAAGACTAGGTTGGATGGGACATATTGGTACAGATCTGCCTTTGTGCCAGACCGCACCACTTCTGGACTGGCGGATACACACCTCAAAAAGTGGTTTGAGATCCCCCTTCAAGCCCTAAAAACATTTGTCATGGACTGGTTTCCACTACTCTTAAAAACCATGAAGTATAACAGGTCAAGCCAATCACAGTCTCTGCTCCGCTCCATTCACCCATTGCAGACCCAATTTGAGACAGTGCTTTTCCATTACACAGCAATGGCCCAAATTATCATACCATACTACCAATGCCCAATATCCCACAGTGCTTAGATCATATAATGCTGGCCTACAACATTATGTAGGCCTAACATCACCCACAGTGTTGAACAACCTGCACAGTTTTTAATTTTTCAAAGTCGTTCTGACGATTTTTTCACACAGTCTGAACTGACTAGGCCACATAAATAGAATAGGATGCATGAATATTCCCATTGCATGCAAGAGAGAATGAAGACAAGCCCTTTAACTGAGGATCTCTTGAAAACTATGGTACAGAAGGAGAAGCGGTGCCCAGTACTGCACAGATACTGTTTGATGTTACCTGGTTAAAAAAAAACAAAAAAAAACCAGTAGTATGAGAGTGTGCATGTTAAAGCTGCTGTGCGGAAGAAGTTGCGGGGCTCCCGTGATGAGGAGGGAGCCCCTTGTTAACCGAAACGCCAAGCGGAAGCCTACCCTGCCGGCCAGTGCCCAGTGAGAGGAACGGCGTCCCACCTGCAGGGCTCCGTGGCGAGGGAGCCCTGCGGTCAGGTGGAAGGCTGCAGGAGCGCAGGCACGGCCCCCGGTGAGGGGAGAGCCCTGCGTGCGGCCGCCTTTGATGCCGGGAGGAGCCGGAGACGGCCGAGGCACACAATGGTGCCTGTCCCCCTGCCAAGAGACGTCCGGACACCGCCCTGAGAGCCGGTGAGTGATAATAATCTTTTATTGCGTGATTTAAAAATAAACCATTGCAAGTACAAAACATTTAAAAAGTTCAAGATTGCATTTAGAATGTTACATTCATTAAAAGTCAGTATGTATAGATGATAACAAATGAAACTTCCATTTTAAAAAGTCATATTCATAAAAAGCCAGCAACAGCAAGTAAAATTTTGGCAGCATTATTCCAATGGGGGATCGCAAACTCTGGGCAGCTCAGCAAATTTTTTTGCAGCGCGCTCCATGAATCTTACTAGCGCACAATTTAATTTAGTGTTCCTAGGGTCGAAACAGGCCAAAACTGCTGCTCTACAGCTTCTAATCATGTGTCTATTCCAATGATGCTTTAGTAGGGCCCGTCTCTCTGTCAACAGTAGAGGGCACAGGCATATGATGTGTATAATGTCTTCTTTGTGGGTCCCACAAAGTCGGCATTGAACTTTTCCATGTTCCCTTTTCCATTTTGGCCAATGAGTCAACAGGTTAATAACTCCCAGTCTCAGTTTTAAAAAATGTAGTTTCGTCCGAGCACTGAACGATGTAGTAAGGTACGGCTGTGGGATTAGCAAGGCATAGGATTGAAGGGTCATCCACCCATGACTTCTTTTTGCAAGGCTGGCTTTGTCTTCCACTATTGACAATTGTTTGGTGCTGATTTTCGCTAGCCTTTTAAATTCCATCTGACTAGCGTGCAAGTTCCAGAGGTCATTTAGGCACAGGATTTTTAAGCCGTTTGACCAGTATTCATGTCCTGCTCGCCATGAGTTGTTATCAATGCTGGCCCACAAATGGTATCCTAAACTTCCCTCCTTTGATAACCTCAATTTGTGACAGCACACGAGGAAAGACATGGCTCTGGCCAATTGTTGTTTGCAGATGCCAAGTTCCAACCTAATTTGTGCCGGTGATGTATGGTTTGGTAATTTGAACACAGACCTGTAGATCTTAGTAATTATTTTATCTAGATGGTCACTATCCAATCCTTTTAATGCTTCGCTTCCGTAAGTTAAGGTAGGAATGATTTTTGCCTGAGCCGCCTGTAGTGTGGGTGCAAGAGTAGGGCCTTGTAGTTTCTTTTGAATTAGTCCGATTGCAAAAGCGAGTGCCGTACCCTTCCTTTTTTGCTCTTCTAGGTGGGATTTGTATTTTCCATTGTTGTTGAAAGTGACTCCAAGGTACCTTTGGCTATTTGATTCGACAATGCTTTCATTATTCAAAGCTCAAGACAGTTTCTTGACTTTCCTTGAGTGCACCGCTAAAATTTTCGTCTTCCTGTTGTTGATGCGAAGCTCATTGTCATTAGAGTAGTCGGAAGTAGCATCCAAAAGTCTTTGCATTCCGATCTTTGTTTTGCTTAACAGTACCACGTCATCAGCATATAATAGATTTGTCAGCGGCAAGCCAGATAGTTTGGGAGCGTGGGAGTTGACCTTATTAAGAGCTTCAGGGAGGTCAGCTAAGAAAAGATTAAAAAGAGTCGGGGCCAAGACACAACCCTGTTTGAGGCCTTTTTTCGTCGGAATCGGGCGAGACAATCTTGAGCCGTCCCCGATCTTAATTCTAACCCATGTGTCCTGGTGTAGGAGTTGTATGGCTCTTAGGAGGGCCTCTGGAATGTTAAGTCTGGACAACTTCTGCCAGAGTTTACTTCTGTTGACATTGTCAAAAGCCGCTTGATAGTCAATAAACCCCATATAAAGTGAACAAGAGCAGAATTTCGCTTGGTCAATTAAGCATGAAAGGGTCATGAGATTGACTGAGGTGCCGGTGTTTATTGTGAAACCTGTTTGATTTGGAGGAATTATAGAGTTTATCTGACCATGCCCTAAGCGAGTTGAGCAGCACTCCCGCAAAATACTTTGCTTCGTTGTCAATGAGTGCGATGAGACGGTAATTCCCTGGGGATTTTTTGTCCCCCCCTTTGGAGATTGGTGCAAGGATGGATCCACGCCAGGAGGGCGGTATGGTGTTGTTTTGCAGACATGTGTTAAAAAGGGGGCTTAGTTTCGCAGCCCAGAAAGTTGCATCTTCCTTGAACAGAGCTTGAGGAATTCCACCTGGACCAGGCGCGCCATCCTTGCGTCCCTTTTTTATTATTTTTTCAATTTCGACCTTCTGGACTGTCGCAAAATTGACGCAGCTTTGGGTCGAGTGACGTTCTTTTGTTGGTGTCATTTTGTGGCCTAACTTCTTTAAGGAGTTTGAAGTGTTCGGGAGAGGTTCCGGGACAATCTCTGTTTGTGTTAATGTGTCCATGGGAGGGGGATTTGGATGGTTAGTGAGCAGTTCCTGGTCATTAAAGTGGGAAAAGAGAAATTCAACCCACTCTATTTCAAGAATGCTCGAGGAAGCAACTTTGGATGTGCGCCCAGATGCACTATTGATTGTGCGCCAAAACCTGGCAGAGTTGTTTGTTTTGATGTCATGCTGCAGTTTGGCCCAAAACAGGTTCCATTGACTTGTGCGTAGTTCACGTTTTGCTTTCTTGAGGTGATTGCGGGCCTCTCTCAATTTTATTATTTTAGTGGGATCCATTGGATCAGTTTTTAAAGCACGCCATAAGCGATTCATCGATCTTGTTGCAGATAGTATCTCAGAATTTGAGCGCGGCGTATGCTTTTGATCAGTTTGACTTGTGTGTTTTGTTGGTTTCGCAAATCTGTCAGTAAGTTCAGTAGCAAATGTTGACCAGTTGGCACATATGTTGTCCGGGCACGTTTGGCGCTCAATTATTTGTTTAGCCTCTGCTGATATGAGTTGAAGATTCTTAAAAGAGCATTTGATGCGTTTGAGGTTGATTGTAAGGCTCTCAGATGGCAAGTCCTTTACCTTTTTGTGTTGTGTGAGGCAAGTCCTCAGAATAATTTCTTGCGGGCAGTGATCACTTTCTGTTCTGTTTCCAAGACAGTATCCTGCTACTTGATGGAGCAATGAAATGCTGACGAAGGTATAATCAATTAATGAAGTGCCTTTTTTCGATAGATAGGAGAATCGAGGTGGCTTGTCAGCAGGATAACGCCCATTTAAGGCTCTTAGGCCCAGATTTTCAAGGTTACCTTGTAGAGAACTTCCATGTGGATCGTCCTTGTGCCAACCAGGCTTGGCTTGCGGTGGGATCACCCAGATGCTATCATGTGATTTGGTGACCTCATTTTTTTGAAGGACTGACATTAACCACATGTTAAAGTCACCAGTGAGTAGGATTTCTGAGTTTAGAAAACCTGTTTGCACTCTTACAACTGACGCTGTTACTTCGTCTACAAAGGATTTCCTGGATGCTGTGTTTGGGCGGACGTAGGCATTCATGAAGATTAACCTCCAATTTTGGCCATTGTTCAAAGTAAGAGAGATTCCCACACATTGGAGGCGATTTGATGAGCCCGGAAGGTCCCAGGAGGTGACTGCATTTTTTGTTGATATATAGACTGCAAGACCGCCACTCCCTCTTCCTGGACGATTCAGTTTATGTGCTGGAATATGGTGGGTTGGTGAGTGTGGGGCTCCGTGGTGGTTAGAGGTGTGTGTCGGGGCACAGTGTGTGTCCGCCCCCTAGCGTTGGAGTCTTCGGAGGGACTCCACCATGAGTTGTGCTGCCTGGCTGGATGTATTGACCACAGCTGCCCCACTGGACAGTGGGCTGCTGCGACAGGAGAGGCCCACGGTGTTGGGGGCCACTGGTTTGAGGGGACATTGAGGAGGCTGTAGACCCTTTTGACTGCGCCGTGGCACCATCTGCTATTCCACTACATTGCGCCCCTTCATTCCTACAGCGATTCCAGGGGTACTTGCGTGAAGTGTCCTATTAAAGGGGTTTTTGGGTTCATGTTGCTGCCCCTACTTCATGCCCAGGGTGGCCCGTGCTGCTTTGAGGCTCTAGGCCTAACCAGTAGCCCTAGGCGAGAGCTCCGGGATCTGGGATCGCCAAATCTGGCATAAATCCCTACATATCCCCCTCTGCAGCCCAGGACCGTCAGGACCGTCGACCTAGGACTCGGGAACCGAAAGGATATTCACGATATCACAATACCTTGTAAGCAGACGTGACATCCTTGCAGTCTTCCGACCCCCGAGCTGAGAGGGGTGCTGGGCTGGGAGGACGCGGGGCAGAGACGACATCGCCTGTCACGTTGGTGGCTGGAGGCTGTTGGCGGAGCGGGCAGAGAGCGGAGGGCTCTCAGGACGAAGTGAGCGAGGTCCGTGCCGATGGTGAGCTGGGACGGCGTCTCCGGGACCAAGGACCGGGAGCAGGGACAGAGCACAGCAGAGAGGAGGTGCGGGGCGATCTGAGGTACCGGCGCTGCTGCAGCGCAGCTCCCCAACGCCCATCCTCCCCCCCCCCGCCGCCGCCACCGTCACCGCCACGCTGAGAGAACAGGAAACTTTACAATAGGTCTGCAGTCCGCCCCGCCTGACCTTAAAATGGCGGCCAAAACAGACATCTAACATGAAACATATAATCTTGATGATCGGGCATAATTATACACACGTGTGTGAAAAGCGGAATCTGGGTAACAAACACAAGTGTATGAAAAGCGGAATCTCTGCAACAAACTAGGTCACAGCACTAGGATTAACTAAAGGAGAGCCAGGGAAGCTGGACCAATCGACGAGGGCAGCTGGACTGGAGCAAGAAGGGGAAAGAGAGAAAGGTCTCACTGCCTGCATAAAAACGAATACAATGGCAGCCATCTTTTAAGGGTCTGACATGGATTAGCTTTTACACTCAAAACAGAGTTGAGCAAAGGTCAGCCGGCTAATAATTAATTAATTCTTAAGCACTCTGAAAATTTAACTACCAGAGCTAATTGTGGAATAATCTGGGAATATGAAAAGCTATATCCAGTACTACATAGCAAAGCTATAGCCACACACTTCCAGAATCGGGGAGTAAATCTGGCAACAATAAATCCTGCAACAATAAACACCAGCAGGGGAGCCACCTGGAATAAAATCGGAGCAAGAATCACCTTATACGTGCAGATCGGAGCAAAAATGACTGAAAGATACCTTGAATCGGTTGGCCTAAGTGTCCGGAGTATAAAATACCCCCATAATTTATCTAAAAATGCAGCTAAGAAGTTTAAACATGACTCCCTGAGAAATAACCCAGACATTCTATTCGCAGACCTATACTTCAATATAGCTAATGGTACGAAAATGAATGACCTCTTATTCTACACATACAGAACAGCTAAATGGCGCAATGCCTTCACCAGGATGCTGACCATAAAAACCACGAAAAACATCCCTCATGGCGTAAAAATGACAACCGCATCGTCAGAAAGATGCAGAGCCGAACTTAGCATCACGATATATAAATCGGGAATGGTGCTGATACAAGCAGCAAATCAAGATCTAGAGAGATTTGCCAAGACTTTCCAATCGGTAAAAGACACATTGGACGACTTGAGTAATCTACGTCTCCTAACCCCACCAGTAGACATTCTAGATACTCACGATGTCACCATCAGAGACGCAAATAGAACCAGGAACGTTCATGCTCAAAACCCTAACCAAGTAGAGGTTACTGGTCTAGTAATGCCAGTAACGGAGAACACAACTGTAAGAACTGAGAAGTCTACCTATCTGACAAACAAAGAACACTACCAGTGCCAAAGAGAAGAGTCGCCCCTACTCCTGAACCACGAGGCCCCTCACGTAGAGCATACACTGGATGAGACAGAAGTCACCAACCTTCCTACATCCCTCACCCTCTCCAGCACAATCCCAACGGCGTTCACACTTCCACCTTCAAACGGACTACCGATTACTCAGGATCTATCTAACTCCATCAACCTCCCGATACCGCTCGCTATCACAACACCAGCGACATGCAGATCTTCACCCACAAACATGCTCCTAGTAACTCGGAACATATCCAGCACCAACGACTCACCTAATAGAATTGGAACCGACAATCAAAAGGAGAAGACAACGGAAATGGCAGCGCAATCTAGAACTGAGCCTATAAGGAGAAGAGTAGAAGGGAGGTATAGATCGGCCGCCCGTAAGAAGTCGCATCAGAACAAGAAGGACTTTAATAAGCTTCAGAAACTAGTGAGCAAGATAGCAGAAGCCACTATTAATACCATACAGACGATTGATAAAATTGGAGAGATGACGGTGAACATTCATTCTAAAGTCACGGATATCCAAAACCTTGCTCATTCTTCACATAGAGAGCGTACCGAGGCGGACTTGCGTTTAAAACAGAGAGACAACAGACCAGACAGGACTAAACCACTATCGAAAGAGGAAACGCTGGCCTTAATCCGAACATATGATCGATCGGACCACATTGAAGGGGAGAGAATCAAAACATTACCACCTGATGCTAACAGAACTTCGAGAAAAAACAATAGAACATCCAACCCCCACAACTTACAACATATACAGCTTACTCCAAACGAAGCCGAAAATGTGAACATTAGTACAATAGGAAAACATCTGACCTGTCTACTACTCAACTGTCGATCAGCAACCAAACATGCATCGGACATAGCGGACCTCATCCTCAACAAGGACATTGACCTGGCAATCCTTACAGAAACATGGCTTACGGAATCTTCATCCCCAATCATGGATCTGCTAGTACCACCGCAATTCAACATTTTGAGACTTGATAGACCTATAAAGCTAGGGGGAGGGATAGCCTGTATTCATCGATCTGACATAGAGGTTAAACAAATTCAGGCCGACCCGCTTGAATCCTGTGAGTATCTTGGTCTTAACATAAGATCAACCAACATTCACCAATGCAACTTGCATACATTCTACCACCCTCCAGGAGATAATGAAAAGTTTATAGTAGAGTTAATGGAGATCATAACAGCCAACTCTAACAACACTGCCAATAACATATTTCTAGGCGACTTCAACCTTCACTGGGAGAACTGCAATGACAAACTGGTCAACATGCTGAAAGGCTTCCTCACTAAACTAAACCTCACTCAAGCGTGCACACTACCCACACACTCTAAAGGAGCGACGTTAGACTGGATTATCTCAAGAAACAATGCTGCAACAATTCACTCCATAACACCTTGTGACTGGTCTGATCATCATGCCATAACTTTCATGATACCCACATTGAGAAAAGGTAGGACCAGGCAACCTTTCAAAGCCAAAAAGTGGACCCGGGACACAAAAGAAGCAAATATGGAACTTCTGGTCGAAAGCTGCGAAAGAGATTTAAAGCCACCCAACAACCTGGAAAAAGTTAACGAGCTGACGGATCACTACATAGCAGCTGTTGAAGATATCGTTAATAACACCATGCCATTAAAATTGAAAAGAATCTCAGAGAAGACAAAAAACCCATGGTTTAACGAAGCACTAAATGAAGAGAGACGCAAATTGAGATCGGCCGAAAGAAAATGGAGGCAACACCCATCATCTCCTGAACTGGAAGCCCTCAGGAAAATAAGGAACCAATATAATAAAAAGATGATCAACTCAAAAAAGGAATTCATTAGAGCAGAACTGGATAATGCCAAAAACAGGCCACGCAAACTATTCGAAATCCTAAAGGAGCAATCAAACAAACTAGCCAAATCAGTGCTAGAAAATTCAAAAACACCTTTAAACTGTGATGAATTTTCTACATTTTTCACGGAAAAGGCCAAAACACTCGAAGTAGAGCTTAGAAACTCGGCGTTGAACCTTCCCAACGGACCTCCGCTTACTAACGATGCTGACTCTACAACGGATTGCGCAACGGATTGCACCATCGCAAAAAACAAGGCGAGCTGGGAATCATTCGAACTTTATGACCAACACACGATTGCTAAGATGCTCGCAGGAATCAAACCTAACAACCACTACCAAGACCCTCTGCCTGCAAAATGCGTAAAAGAAATCAATCACATCCTGATTCCAATATGGACTGAAATAATAAATGCGTCACTCTCACAAGGGATCCTACCCGACTGCCTAAAAACAGGTCAAGTCGTTCCCATAATCAAAAAACCCACAGCGGATCCATCAGATCCAAATAATTTTCGCCCAGTGACTAACATCCCTCTATTGGCCAAGCTGACTGAGAAATGTGTGCAGAACCAACTGAGCCAACACATCACCAAATTCTCCTTGCTAGACGAATGTCAATCGGGATTCAGAGCAGGGCACAGCACGGAAACAGCGATTCTCCATATTATTGATGACGCGCTGCAGGCCCTTGACCAAAATCAAGCATGCTTACTGATTCTCCTAGACCTATCATCGGCATTTGATACGGTAAATCATGAGGCATTACTGGCCAGGCTACGGGACAGGATGGAACTATCGGGAATGGTGCTGAATTGGTTCGAGTCCTTTTTACAGAACAGAACGCAGCGCTTCCTGGTCAACCAATCTACTTCACTTCCGTGCCCTATCTCAATTGGAGTCCCTCAAGGTTCGACATTATCCCCTGATCTGTTTAACCTATACGTCGAACCACTCACAGAAATTCTCCAAAAATCTCAAATATCCTATCACATGTATGCTGACGACACGCAAATATATTTAAAGATCGCATCCCTAAAAGATTTGGAATTAATGAATGAGACACTAAAAATGGCACTCCAATGGTTAACCACAAACCACCTGAAGCTGAATGCACATAAAACAGAGTTCTTACTAATTTCTCCACCAAGGAGCCATACAGAAATAAAGGATTGGACGGAAGTCGTGACTGCGCTTAACTGCACCCCAACCCTTGTCAACTCAGCTAAATCTCTAGGAATCACCCTAGACGAGAATCTAGACATGAAAGCCCACATTAATTCAATGGCGAAAAGCGCCCGCTTTCACTTGAACTACTTAAGAAAACTGAAACCACACATCACAGAATCTGACCTCAAAGTGGCTATCCAATCTTTAGTTATCTCAAGGATTGAATATGGTTGCACTACCTTGGCTGGATTACCAAAAACGTCCATAGCACCACTGAAAGCCTGCCTTAACGCTGCAGCAAGACTTATCACCGGAACCAGGAAATATGATCACATATCCCCGCACCTGAAAGTATTAAACTGGCTACCGTATGAAGCAAGAATCCAAATGAAGATAGCATGCATCACACACAAAGCACTACATGAGAACACCCCAAGTTATCTAGCCAAGAAAATTCAGCTGTCCGGTGGCAACAGACCAGCTAGGAGTGCTAAGGAGTTGCTGCTACGGCCAGCCTTCTTCCGAAAGAAAAAAACCTATGACAGAGCGTTCTCAGGAGCCGCCCCCAGAATTTGGAACTCACTCCCTCCAAACATCAGGAAGATCCAGAATTTGGTAACATTCAAGCGGGAAGTGAAGAGCCTGCTGATGAATAGATACATTACCTAGAACATTGTTCTGGGTTCGGATTTACTACTGCTTGTACTGATCATGTACGCCATTAGGAAGGGAGACATAGGCAATTCTTTATTGGAATACATATCCTATGACCCGAGGATATGAGAACAACGAAAGGCCATTAGTAATGGCTACTTTGATTGAACAGGAGAACAGCATCTTTAATGATCATATACCGAGCTACCTCATATCTGTTATATATACATGCGTTTGTTAGTAGTTTGTCATATCTGTTATATTTACATGCTTTTGTTAGTAATTTTGTCATAGCTTATTTATGCACGCTAACGTTCACAGGTGTTACGATTTAATATATATCATCTACCTCACAGCGGTTGCTCGCTAACTGTTTATATATATGTTAACACTTTTTCCCTCTCTCATGTTAAGCGCTCTGATACCCACGGGTCTTGTTCGCGCTATATAAAACTCTAAAATAAATAAATAAATAAATAAATAAATGGTGGACATACCTAATGTTGGAATAGGAGTGCAGCTATGACCCGAAGGCTTGTCGTATGAGGTTAAGCAGGTTCATGCCCTACTATGCCCACATGATAATGTAGGAGGTAAAACCTGCTCAAGAGGTTGTGGCCCCTGCCGGTCATTAAGTTGATGCCCCATGTTAAATGTGTTTATGCCTGTCTAGGCCGGATGTTAATGTTATATGCCTAGTGTTTCTTTCCCTCATAGTGACAGTGCTGTGTTTCATGTCAATTGATAACGCTCTTTTTATTTCAGCCCTGGAAACTGACAAACGTACCTTTTTATTCTTTTTCTGATTACCCCTGTAAATAACCCCCCTGGTATACATTGCCCTGGCGCCAGTTGGCGCCCCATTGTGGTTACTGTGTCTTACTTTTTCAGGTTAGATACAATACATGAGTTTTACATCCAAACCGGTGTCGTGTCTCTTTCGTGGTGTGCCTGGTGTGCCTGTGGGTACTGCGTGGATGCTTCACACATGTCCTCAGGAGTTTGGCCTGCCCGCTCTGCTCCATGCTACCCACCGTAGAATTGGTAACACCATTTCTAACACCCCTTCAATCTCCTTCCATGATGTAAATGTATGTGAAAGGGCCATGATCATTTACATTACAGACACTATCGTAGACATGGTAGATATCTTGAATACCTAAGGGTTTATTTTAAAGAGATACATTTCAATTTTAATTTCTGTTAGCTTTCTTGAGAATATAGGGAAAAGGGTCAGAAAGTTAAATATAATTTTAAGGTAAAAGGTCTTCCCACTACTTTGCATGTATGTCATTATGAACTAAGTGCTACTCTTGGTGAGCTCATCCTGATCTTTTCGTAGTCTGTCTTCTGTGGGAACAAAGCAAATATCAATGATCTGAAACGGCAGAGGAAGGGTCGGACAGGGCTGAACCAAGACCCCACATCACTGGGTGCATGAATATCCCCATTGCGTGTAAGAGAGAATGAAGACGAGCCCTTTCACGGAGGATCTCTCAAAAACTATGGTACTGAAGGAGAAGCGGTGCTCAGTACTGCACAGATAGTGTTTGGTGTTACCTGGTTAAAAAGAAAAAAAAAAGAAAACAGTGGTATGAGTGTGCGCATGTTCAAGCTGCTGTGCTGAAGCTCCCCCTTCAATCTCCTTCCATGATGTAAATGTATGTGAAAGGACCATGATCATTTACAATACAGACCCTATTGTAGACATGGTAGATATCTTGAATACTTAAGGGTTCATTTTAAAGACATACATTTCAATTTTAATTTCTATTAGCTTTCTTGAGAATATAGGGAAAAGGGTCAGAAAGTTAAATATAACTTTAAGGTAAAAGGTCTTCCCACTACTTTGCATGTATGTCATTATGAACTAAGTGCTACTCTTGGTGAGCTCATCCTGATCTTTTCGTAGTCTGTGTCTTCTGTGGGGAACAAGGCACCTATCAAAGATCTGAAACGGCAGAGGTAGGGTCGGACAGGGCTGAACCAAGACCCCACATCACTGGTACAAGATAATACATTGGTGGTTCAATATCACTACGTGCTGGCCTAAGTAACAGCAATGGCTCAATTTCAGACCAGGATGACTAAAATCACACAGTGTTGAGCAGAGTACACACACTTCTGGCCAAAGACCACACAGCATAGGTCAAGATCACTTTTAGTGCAATGGGTTGTATACATATTGTAGTGATTCATAGCAGCAAGCTGTCGATTAATTACTATTATGTGTTATGCCATATGTGCAGCGGAAGTCTACACATATGGGAAATTAGAAACTACTAACAAGGACAATGCAAGCACAAAATGAATACTGAACATTTGGAAGAAGTGCCTTTGTATCCTGGGCCGGACTGGCCATAGCGGGCACCTGGCGTGTCCACGGTAGGAGCTAGGGTGGGGCCTGGTTTTGGGCCCCTGGGGGGACCGTTTTTTAGGTCTCGTCTATGCAGCGCACATGCGCTGCATAGGCAAAAGACTTTTAGTAATGGCTTTGGCTTTTCAGCCAAAACGTGCACGCTTCCCATGGCCTTCAATGGCAACGCATGCATGTCTGGCGATTCACTTGTGGGAGCGAGTGGCTGGCGCAATATGTTATCAATTATCGAGGCGCCAGCCGCTCGCTCCCGCAAGTGAATCGCGCAGGCTCTCTCCTCTCCCCCCTCCCCCCTGCTTCCGCACGAGGCGCACGCGCTTGTGCTGGTCTTAAGACATGGGTTAAAAGTGTTAACACAAAGTAGGCTGGCTCGTGCCTTTTCTCTCTGCGGATGCCAGTTTCTTGCTTCAAGAACAACATAAGCTGGAAGAGGTTGAAAGCTATCCCACTTGTTTTTCGAGAGGGACAAAAAGCAGCTACTTCACAAAATGGATGGATCCGCAGTCAGGCAGCCCAACACAGGACTGCGCAAATCTTACGTTGTGACTCAGATTCAGGCAAACGTAAGACACTGTTTACCCCCCAAAAGTGCTTGTGCTTTTTTCAATAAATTGGCAGAACATTGTACTGGCAGTTTATGGAGTCTGTTAGAAGGAAACCCAGCAGGGTGTCTGTGGTACATTGCTACTCTTAAAATGTCCATGAATATGGACGGCCATACTAAAAAAAAAAAAAAAAAGAGAACTTCACCAAAATACATATCATGAATCACCCCTTGCGACAACATCCTTCAATAATACCACATCCTGCACGGAGGAGAACACGTTTCCTCTGCCTTAGATTCATGCTCATAAGAGTACGTGCGATAATTTAATAATAACTATTTTCCTATTTACATCATACAGTTGTGATAATAAGTGTGTTGGGGCAAGTACTGATCACAGTGGCTGGTGTTATTGTGCGTGTGTATGCACTTTTGTGTGTGCGTGTACAAAAATTAGTGATATCGCATATATGCATATAAACATTACATTTGTGATACTGTTTGTGAGCATGCTGGTGACAGCGGTGATTGTGTGTCGACGTCTGTGTGTGTGTTTTATTGCGATTCTATACTCGCAATAACACTTAAAAAGAAAGAGTGAGCATATATCTTCGAAATAGGGGCCACTTGGAAGCTCGCGGAACGAGTTAAATAACCTTACTACATTTTGCCACACATTTGCGGAGAGCAGATGTTGATTTGGGCTTTCGGAAAATAAGGGCAGGAAGGTGATGCTATGTAACTGAAACACTGCACGCATGCAAGGCCTTTGTGTTGCATCATTACCATTCGAAAGCAAAACAACCTTTTTACCACTGAATCCCATTAAAACAATGTCGGTGGCTCTACACTGTGGCAGTTAAAGTTCAATTTAGTTTTACGCTATTGTTCTCAATTTTGTAGGACATTTTAGCGGCACCCTTAAAATGATTTGCTAAATCAATTAGTAATGCCAGAATAGTTTCACCCTGCCCACTAATTCCAACAAGCATTGGCATAGCCAATAGGTCTCGCCTTTGGGACCTTATAAGTGTTTAGCCACTGGGCAGATCGTAACACGGATTGCGAGGGCTCTGCGAACAGGACGATTTATCACGATCGACCTATTGGCAGTTTCCACATCCGAACTCTGGTGACTTACAGAATTGGAGTTGTGAAGGATATTAGAAACTGAGACAGATCACCTTGATCATTTATAAATTCCTCTCCAAACCGTGGCAGAGCTTACACAAAACCTTATGACACTCGTACCACCCACAGTGTTGCTTCAATCTCTACGTTGATAAGTCGCATCAGAACAATCAGTCCAGGTTCTCATCACTCAAGAGTTACTATTATTGTGAAAGGAGCCGTACAGTACTTCTCCTATGAGGATTCATTTGGAAGCATTTTCTTCTAAATTTACAAGCCCTGAAGAAGTGCCATTGGGACGAAATGCGTCGGCTGTATGGTGTTAATGATTGAAAATAAAGAATTCTGAAAGACAAGAAAACATCATCTTTTTGCTATTCATTTTCTTGATAATAGTATTGCTGCAGAATTTTGTGGAGCACCTTTGCGGTTGTTCCTTTAGCCACGCAACAGTTAATGTTGTTGCACCAAGGATATTGTGCTGCATAACTAAATACTTATTAGATCCCAAAAGCGGGACCTATTGGTTATGCCAATGCTTTTGTTACCGGGGGTCGGCAATATCGGTCATCGGTAACAAAATCTCATCCCAGGAGGAGAGGGGGGGGGGGGGGGGGAGGATTTAAGCAGTTTGCCAGGGCAGGTTTCTGTTCCCAGTCCGGCCCCGTTTGGATCATGTCCCACCCTTAGCCTCGCCCGTAGCCCAGCCCACTAGCCACACTAACTCAATTTGATGAGTACCTGCACTTCTTTTTTCCCATTGAAAGCACTGGATATAAGCATCCACTGCTAATGGGCTGCATTTACATTGTTCTAGAAACAGAGGGAGGGAGAAATAGTCAAAGTGGGGATAAGGTAGTAATGTGCAGAAAACGCGTACGTCCCTTTTGTGTAACTGTGAGAACTGACAAAAATATAGGGGGCAATTTTACGTCCCTGAGCTTACTATTTTGGAGTTTCTGCATTTCATTCTTTTGCTTGCTAATTTCACTCACACCACCAACAGACTGGTTCGCTCCTCATTCTTCTGATTCGCCTCCTTGCACTTTCCTTCTTCTTCCTTCCACTGCTAGGTTTTGCTTTGAAAATAAACACTAGAGACATAAATTAAATCTTGTTTCATTTGCTGGCAGTAAATGGATGCCCCTTCTCTTCTCCATCCTGTCACTGCTCGGTCTGCTCCTCCTCTGTGCCTCTTCCCCTTCACAGCCACATAGGCTGGTACCACACATTGACACGGTACCAGGGGGTCATGTATTACCCCCTCTTCCCACTCCCACTGGCTGCCACCAAAAAAAAAGTCTTCCAGCAAGTTAATCATGGTTTCCCGGAAAAAAAGAAAGTAAGAGACAGCGAGTTTCACTCGCCTTACCAGTTGCTGCTGGGTTTCAATCATCGCCAGGGAGGAGTTCAGTGCAGCGCACAAGTCTTTGGCCTTCGTCCATGTTCCTTCAGCTTCAGAGAAATAGAAACACTTGTTCCGGTACCAGATCCAGCTGTCGCCACAAGGGGGCTGTACTTCACCGGCCTTTTCATCTGAAGCATCAGCAGGGGCATTGCTTTGTGCGTCTTTTGTCAAGTGCTGTTCAGAGCACTGGCTTCCCTCTAGGACTGGCAAAAGCAGAAATTGAATTAAAAAATGTACCTTAGACTATTTGTGATAAGATACAATAAGCACTGCTACAAACCATGAGCAAGGACAACATACTCAAAATGGTATGGCTTGAGCAGGGCCGATCTAGTCCATAGGGCAATCTGGCAGTGCCAGAAGGGCTGTTCTCACAGGTTACTGTGTGGGCTGTGCAGCACATGCCTGCTCCGCAGAGCTTGCTGTATTCAGGTATCGACTTGAAGCCCCACCCACTCTGTCCATCTTTTCAATTGGCTCCTGTTACTGTCCTTTCTAAATGGTTGCTTCTGATTCGTGAATAGGCTTGTTAGTCCCTCCTTAGTAACACCTTGTCTATAATTGTAACCTCCCATGAGGACTGGACCTTTTACTTGTGTTGTTACATTGTATGTTTATTTAGTCTAAGCACAATTTTCTTTATTTTGTCCTATTGCAGACACGACATGCATTCCTGCAAAGGCCTTCAAGACATTTTTATTTATTTAACCAGCACGGCACAAAATACTTTTCACCTACCTACTGTTGCAAGTATCAGCTATTGCAGGCAGGAAACGCTTTTTAGGTCTCGACTATTTTATCCCGTTAGGGATAAATAGGCGAGATTCTAGTAAGAGGTTTAAAAAGTCTACCAAACTACTGCGGATCGCGTACAGTTCATGTGAGGCAGGCGCGTGAGGCAGGCGCGTGCGCATCAAACACCATCGGCCTCGGCATCAGACTTCAAAGGTAGCCGCTCGCACACCACCATTTGTCTGAGCCTCTGCATCAGACTTCGAAGGCTGCCGCTCCCCCCCCCCCCCCAATCAGAATTCAAAGGCTGCCGCTCCCAAGCAGCTTCCCCGCCCCCCCATTAGACTTCAAAGGAATGCGCTCCCACTCCCCTGCCCCCCGCCACAGCTATGCCGAGAGCCTGTTTCCTATAGGCGTTGAATGCTTTCTGCCGTGGTTTTGTTTTGCATTTCGGGTGGCGTGTCTTTCCATTTTGGTGGGTGTGGGAGAGCCGATGCCAGGTCCCCTTCCGCAGTTCCAAGATCGTCGCTCTAGATCAGGGGTACTCATAGTATGGCCCGCGGGCCGCCAGCGGTCCGGCAAGCCTTCCTTGGCGGCCCGGGGACCTTGCAGCCATCCTACCTGTGTCTTTTTTTATTTTTTTTTAAAGTGTCCTGTGTCCGCAAACACTGCCGGTGGCAGCAGCGCTCTATGCGGCCGGGCGAATCCAGGGAAGGTCAGAGCGGAGATGCAGGGGCGCCAAGAGGTGAAACATATCAAAGCCTCATTAATGAGTAAGTGGTCTTTTAAAGACCTGTGAAGTACTTGGGTGCGGCCTGGTTGCTGTCTTGTCTCAGCCCCGGCTGACACACACATGCACGCCAGGTGAGGTGACAGAGAGAGAGAGGGAGGCAGACAGAGGGAGGGAGACACAGGGTTGCCTGCTTGTTGCATCCTTTTTCCATCAATAACCTCATATTTGTTTCTGAGTGACAAATGCAAGAAGTAAAAAGCCGAAAATAAACAGGGGTTTTAAGTTGTTTTTTTTTATTTGTAAAGTTTTATATAGCGCGAACAAGATCCCGAAGGATATCAGAGCGCTTTACAATAGGATGGCATTTCTTCTTCATAATCCAACTATTTAAAATGCCAATTACATTGAATTAGTGAGTTTTACAATGCTCTTCCGCCTTCCTGTCTCAACTTGACACAATTTAAGATGTTAGGAAAGCTAATATTTCCCAAATGCTAGATGTGCACATTAATTAACTGGACAAAAACGTAAATTTATTTTTATTGAAAATTACATTTTCATACCTGAACAACAGTAACGATTTCTGTTACTATAATTCTAAAAGAGTAATATGAAATGCATTAAAACAGGTCTTGAACCAATGCTAAACCTAAGCCTAACACAAACCCGTACCTTTGTGTTTATAAAATAGAATATTTCATAGTGAAAATATTTCATCTTAACACTTTCGGTATGTATTTAGGGTACTGATTTTTTATTTCTATATCCCATTACGGCAAACCGCCCGGTTATTTTTTCTGAACACACAAGCAGATATTTTTAGGTTACATGAACTTCAAACTTAATGAAGTCCTCTACATTACTCATGTTGTATCATTGTTCACTTAAAACCATGAGTAATATCAAGATCACTCAGACTTTAGGTTGAGTATTGATACTTAGGAGCTTGGTGCCCACTCTGATTTTTCCCACTCAGATTTGTTCCTCTGGTACCTTCTTGGATCCAAACTTCTACAACAGACCAGTGGTGTTGCAGAAATATGCAGAAGCTTAGCGCCGTCTTCCCCTGCTGAATCACACCACCCCCATGCACCACAACACTTTATGGTGGGTGACCCAGTAGTTCCAGGACATCAGACTAGTGAGATCAGTTTTCGGGTGTAGACGTGCAGTCGGTACAGAGACAGAGGGAGAGTGAGACAGAGGGAGGGTGAGACAGAGGGAGGGTGAGACAGAGGGAGGGAGACAAGACAGAGGGAGGGAGACAAGACAGAGGGAGGGAGACAAGACAGAGGGAGGGAGACAAGACAGAGGGAGGGAGACAAGACAGAGGGAGGGAGACAAGACAGAGGGAGGGAGACAAGACAGAGGGAGGGAGACAAGACAGAGGGAGGGAGACCAGACAGAGGGAGGGAGACAAGACAGAGGGAGGGAGACAAGACAGAGGGAGGGAGACAAGACAGAGGGAGGGAGACAAGACAGAGGGAGGGAGACAGCCAGAGGGAGGGAGACAGAGAAAGGGAGGAGGGTGACAGAGGGAGGGTGACAGAGGGAGGGTGACAGAGGGAGGGTGACAGAGGGAGGGTGACAGAGGGAGGGTGACAGAGGGAGGGAGACAGAGGGAGGGAGACAGAGGGAGGGAGACAGAGGGAGGGAGACAAAGGGACACAGGGAGAGGGAGACAGGGAGAGGGAGACAGGGAGAGGGAGACAGGGAGAGGGAGACAGGGAGAGGGAGACAGGGAGGGAGACAGGGAGGGAGGGGGAGACAGACAGAGGGAAGGGCAGAGGGAGGGAGACAGAGAGGGAGAGAAACAGAGGGAGGGAGACAGTCACTTGTAAAGCGCGAACAGCTACCCCCAACGGGTGTGTCCCGGCGCTGGCAACGTGTGAGGTCCTAGAGGGTCCATCAGAGAGTTCCGTCAGGCTAGATCCGAGAGAAGAACCAGGTTTTGAGTTTCCTGCGGAACACAACCTCAGATGAGAGGAATCTGAGTTCTTCTGGAAGTGAGTTCCACAGTCTGGAAGTGGCCACGGCAAAAGCCCTACCACTTGTGCGAGTCAGACGGAAGCGTGGGCAGAACATAAGGCAAAGATGGTTGGATCTAAGATCCCTTGTTGCAAGAGACCGTCTGATTCTGTGCCTTAAGAATGCCGGGCCACGACCATTGAGAGCTCTGAAGGCAAAGACCAGGGCCTTAAACTGAATGCGATATCTCACAGGTAACCAATGAAGTTTGGCCAGGTGAGGTGAAATCGAATGGCGATAAGGAATGTTACAGATCAGCCGGGCCGCCGAATTCTGCACAATTTGCAGACAGTTAATGAGATATGCAGGGGCGCCAACATAAAGACTATGTTAGACGGGGACCTGGAGGGTCGACCGAGGACAAGGGGAGAGGCCTCCGGGGAGGACCGTCTCCAGCGATCGTAAAGACAAGTTACTTTTTTATATGCAGTTCTTGAATTAAAGTATCACGGTACAGTGAGATCAGGACACGAGGGTCCTCTCATTTCTAGTCTCTAGAAGGGAAAGGGGGTAGCGGGACAGTCTTGGTACCGATCTGGTATTGAGATGATGGGTAGCTCACAATCCTCGAGCTCGGCGTTCTAGAAGGTCGGGCCGCGGCAGCGCCAGCAGGTCCCGATGCGGCTGTAGGTGGCAGAGGGCCGCGGCAGCGCCAGCAGGTCCCGACGAGGATGTAGGTTGCAAAGGGCCGCGGCAGCGCCAGCAGGTCCCGACGAGGATGTAGGTTGCAAAGGGCCGCGGCAGCGCCAGCAGGTCCCGACGAGGATGTAGGTTGCAAAGAGCCACGGCAGCGCCAGCAGGTCCTGACGAGGATGAAGGTTGCAGAAAGCTGCGGCAGCGCCAGCAGGCAGGACGGAGGTTCACAAGGCAGGGCTGCGGCAGCGCCAGCAGTCCGTCAAGGATGAGTTCTTCACGGTGTCTCTCGACTCCAGGATATAACTGCCGTCCTGCTCTGGAGCTGCCCCAGTTATAGGTCTGGCGCCCTTTGATGTCCGGACCCTCGCACTTGGAGGTCGGGAGGTCGGGGATGAGGGAGTCCAGACACCCAGCAGGGGGTGGAGCCAGCGCCCGGGGAGGCTGGGGGCGATCGGCACCTGGCGGGGGAGAGCCATCGACACTCCTCTCTCCCATTGACCTGCCAAGTGGTCCGTTCACCTCCTGGGTGGATGGTGGTGCCGGGATGTCGGGGCCTGGCCAGGCCCAGGGTTGGGGTCGAGCTGAGGCCATGCGGCCTCGTGGTGCAGTGTCCAAGATGGCGGCTGGGCCGGGCAATGGTGCTGACGGTGGCCCGGGCCAGGGATACAGATGCCCGGGAGCAGGCGTCCCGTAGGGGACGGGTTGCGGGTTGCTTCTGTGGGTCGTTGGGGTTGATCTTCGGTTGGCACCGGGAGAGCCGGTGTCCGGGCTCTGTCATGCGGGGAGGGAGTTGGCCCTTCACGAGGCCTGTCCAACATGCGTCCCCCCCAGCTGAAGGCGGGGAGAGTCACCCATCCTCTTGGGGACTCTCCTCGTCGAGGCGGAAAAAGCGTGACAGGCCGTCCGCGTTGGCGTGGTCTTGGCCAGGGCGATGCTCCACAGTGAAGTCCATCCCCTGCAGGGAGATGGACCATCGCAACAGTTTGGGATTCTCCCCCCGCATCTGCATCAACCATTGCAGGGGTCGATGATCTGTTTGTACCCGGAAGTGGGTACCGAAGAGGTAGGGCCGGAGTTTCTTGAGGGCCCACACTACTGCAAAGGCCTCCCGCTCGATGGTACTCCAGCGCTGCTCTCGGGCCAGCAGGCGTCGGCTGATGAAGGCCACTGGCTGGTCGACTCCCTCGGGGTTTAGTTGGGAGAGGACTGCCCCAATGCCATGGTCTGATGCGTCAGTCTGGATGATGAACTCACGGCTGTAGTCAGGGGCCTGGAGCACAGGGGCGGTGCACATGGTGGCCTTCAGCTTCTCGAAGGCCGCTTGACAGTCTGGGGTCCAGTTGACTCTTTTTGGGTGGTTCTTGGATGTGAGTTCCGTGAGGGGCCCCACAATGCTGCCATAGTCCTTCACAAATCGCCTGTAGTATCCGGTGAGCCCCAAGAAGGCTCGGACCTCAGTTTGAGTGATGGGTGGCTGCCAGGACTGGATGGCAGCGATCTTGAGCTGGAGAGGGGCCACCAGACCGCTCCCCACTTGGTGCCCGAGGTAGGTCATGGACCCCTGGCCAATTTGGCACTTGCTGGCCTTGATGGTGAGGCCGGCCTGTTGGAGGGCGTGCAGGACCTCTCGGAGGTGGTGAAGGTGGTCTGTCCAGTGGCGGCTGTACACCGCGATATCGTCCAGGTATGCGGCGCTGAATCCTTCGAGGCCCGCCAATACCTGGTTCACCAGTCGTTGGAAAGTGGCGGGAGCGTTTTTCATGCCGAATGGCATCACTTTGAAATGGTAGTGACCATCCGGGGTAGAGAAAGCGGATCGTTCTTGGGCTCTGGGGGTGAGGCCGATCTGCCAGTAGCCCGCTGTCAGATCAAAGATGCTCAGGTAGCGGGCAGCCCCCATGCGGTCAACCAGTTCATCCGCTCGGGGAATGGGGTGAGCGTCGGTTCGGGTGACAGCGTTCAGACCCCGATAGTCGACGCAGAATCGGAGCTCGGGGGTGGTGCCCGGGGCAGCAGCTTTGGGGACCAGTACGACTGGGCTGGCCCAGAGGCTGTCAGATGGCTCGATGTCTCCGAGTGTGAGCATTTTGGAGACTTCGTCTTGGATGCAGGCACGCACCCGATCTGGCACTCGGTGCGCCCGGTGTCGGATAGGGGGACTGTCCCCAGTGTCCACGTCGTGAAGGCACCAGGGGGTGACCTCGGGGGTGAGGGAGAACAGGCTTGCAAATTGCAGCAGGAGAGCCCAACAGTCTTGGTGCTGCTCCGGGGTTAGGGCATCGGAGAGTCGGACCCCGTCCACTGAGCCATCTTTCTCACGGGTCCTCAGTAGGTCAGGGAGGGGCTTGGAGTCTTCCTCTGCCCCACTATCAGTGGCCATCAGTAGGCTGAGCTCCGAGCGCACGAAGTGTGGTTTGAGTCTGTTGGCGTGAAGGACCCGGAGGGGGTTCCGGGGGGACTCCATGTTGATTAGATAGGTGACGGGGCCCTTGCGCTCTACCACCTTGAAGGGTCCTGTCCACTTGTCCTGCAGGGCACAAGGCTCGATGGGGGACATCACCCATACTTGTTGACCAGGCTCGAACTCGATGGAGGAGGCATGTTGATCGTACCATTTCTTCATGTCCTCCTGACTGGCCTCGAGATTGGCTTTAGCGAGTTCCCTGAATCGCCGGGTCTGGTTGCGGAGGGTCGGGAGGTACTTATACACGTCCGGAGGGGTCTTCAGGGGGGCCATTTCCCATTCTTCTTTCACCAGGCTGAGGGGCCCCCGGACAGGGTGTCCGTACAGGAGCTCGAAGGGGCTGAAACTGAGGGATTTCTGGGGGACTTCTCGGTAGGTGAAGAGGAGGCACGGGAGCAGCACGTCCCACTGGCGTCGTAGGGGTTCCTCCAGCCCCATGATCATCCCCTTGAGAGTGCGGTTAAATCGTTCGACCAGTCCGTTTCCTTGTGGGTGATATGGGGTCGTGAACCGGTACGCAACTCCGCACTGCTGCCAGAGAGATTTCATATATTTGGAGATAAAGTTCGTGCCCCTGTCGCTGACGACTTCCCGGGGGAATCCTACTCGAGAGAAGATCCCCATTAAGGCTTGGCCTACCACTGGTGCTGTTACGGTCCGAAGAGGAATGGCCTCGGGATAGCGGGTGGCTTGGTCCACCAGGACCAGGATGAATCGATGCCCTTGTGCTGTTCGGGGGTCCAGGGGCCCCACAATGTCTATTCCCACTCTTTCGAACAGGGTGGTGACGACGGGGAATGGTTGCAAGGGTGCTTTGATTTTTCGGCCGCTCTTCCCGCTGGCCTGGCAGGTGGGGCAGGCCCGGCAGTGGTTGGAGACGTCATTTTGCATTTTGGGCCAGTAAAAGTGGGTTACCAGGCGGTTATATGTTTTGTCTTGCCCCAAGTGCCCAGCCAGGGGGACATCGTGTGCCAAGTTCAAAAGGAAGTCTCTGAAGCGGAGGGGCACCACCAGCACCCGACTGGCTCCCAACTCTGCGATTCTTTGCTCGCTGTATAGTAGGTCATTGTCCCAATAGATCCAGTGAGCCCCTGCGGTGCCTCCCGCGCTCTGGGCGAGGGCTTGCTGTCGGAGTCCCTCGAGGGAGGGACAGGTCTTCTGCTCCTGCCGGAATTGTTCCTGGGTGGGTCCCCCCTCTTGACGCCACTGAGCCTGTTCTGGAAGGTCCTGGAGCTGAGTGGGCCCTTCTTGGGTTTGCTCTGGGGGATCAGTACGGAGGGTGTCTTCCTCTGGGGTGATCGGGGGAGGAGGTGCTGGCCATTCGGGTTCTTCGGGTCTGGGGATGGCGCGGGCGGCCATGGACCGGGTTGTTACGCACGCCCAGTCCGGGAGGCCCAGCATCCCCAGGTGCTCCCTTCTTTCAACGGCCGCCCACGGGGAACTCTCGAGGTCGTTTCCCAGGAGGCAGTCCACTGGGGCATCATCACGGACAGTCACTTTTAGCATTCCGGACACTCCTCCCCATTCGAAGGGGACGCAGGCCATCTGACACAGGCTCTCTGAATTGTCGGCCGATCGGACGGGGCAAAGAACGTTGGGCAGGATTTGTTCCGGGGTCACCAGGTGGCAGCGGACTGCCGTCACACTGGCCCCGGTGTCGCGCAGGGCTTCGGCCTTGCGCCCATTTATGTTCACCCACTGGCTGTACTTTCTGGTATTGGCGGGTAGGGGAGCTCGCGGGATCATGTCTCTTCCTCCCAGGCAAGCCAGGGTCATGGCGGCCGGTTCCCACTCGGGCTGTTCCTGCTCGTATTCTTCATACTCTTCGGAGGTTTGCTCCTCTCCTAGGGCGGCGGCAGCGACCTGGCGGGCGCGGGAGTCTGGTTCTTCGGGCAGTTCGGGTCGCTGGCATAGTGGCCGATTCGCTGGCATCGGTGGCAAGTAACGTTGGCTCGGAACCCTGGGCGCATCGGAGGGTTTCCCCGACCGGCCGGGGGCGGGGTGTTGCTGGCGGGAGTGGCCGGGACGGCATCTCTGCCCCGGCCCTGGCCTCCTCCTCCTCCTCGGGGGCGATGGGGACCTTGGTTGGTTCTGTTTTGTTCACTTGGCCCACTCCGGGCCACTCGAGTGCTTTCCCATCGGTCAGCTTCAGCGGCGAGCTGCCGAGGTTCAGTCAATTTACTGTCGAGGAGGTGCTGCCTGAGCTTGACGAAGCAATTGTTGGAGAGGTGCTCCCACACAATGAGGTTAAAGAGTTGCTCGTAGGTGGTTACGTGGCTGCCCTTGATCCACCCCTCGAAGGCTCGGCTGAAATAGTTCACATACTCTACCCAAGTTGTACCCGAGATCCGTTTGCAGTCGCGGAACCTCTGGCGGTACATCTCAGGCGTGAGTCCGTATCGAGTGAGGAGGGCGGCCTTCATGTGGTCATAGGATGTCATCTTATGGTCCGGGAGCTGTAGTAGGGCATCGCGGCCTTCATTGACAAACCTCCCCCATAGCCCGGCTCCCCAGTCACTTCGATCAATCCGGTGGGAGGTCATGGCGATCTCGTAGGCCTTGAACCACTGCTGTATGTCATCGTTCCGATAATATTCTCTGACGACATCCTTGGGGATGTGGACCTTGGGTTCAGTAGTGCCTGGGGTGTGCGGGCGCTCGGGCACCCCTAGGTCTTTGTTCTGTTTCCGCATTTCTATTTCTGCTAACTTGCACTCGTGTTCGTATGCCAGTTTTTTCTCTTCGAGTTCTCTCTGCCTTTGTTTCTCTTCCCGCTCCTCTCGGAGCCGTAAGTGTTCTAAGTTTATCTTTTGTTCCGCCAGTTTCAGCTCTCCGTCCAACCGGAGCCGTGCCAACTCTAATTCATGGAGTCTGCTTTTCTCTCGTTCTTGGATCTCTTCCCGGGAGAGACCCGCTCTCCTTTCTTCGGTCGAGGTGGTGTTTGTCTCTGGTGCCTCGAGGTTTTGGTTCCGGGGTCCGGCTGCACCTGTTTCGGCCCAAGATTCTAGGGCGTGTTTGAAGTCCTCTTTCGTGCTCAGCCCGGTGGTAGCAATGCCTAGTTCCATGCAAAATTGCTTTAGCTCTCGATGGTTGTAATCCTCTAATTTCTCCATCTGGAATTTCTCTGTGGATCCGCTCTCTTTTGTTGTCATTGTGGTTGAGTCGTGGGGTGAGTTACTCTCTGTACGATTACGCGTTGGTTCGGATCGCGCCGCTGGCCACCAATGTTAGACATGGACCTGGAGGGTCGGCTGAGGACAAGGGGAGAGGCCTCCGGGGAGGACCGTCTCCAGCGATCGTACAGACAAGTAACTTCCCCCCCACAGATGGACACCACACAAGGATAAGGTTAACGCTTTTTATATGCAGTTCTTGAAGTAAAGTATCACGGTACAGTGAGATCAGGACACGAGGGTCCTCTCAATTCTAGTCTCTAGAAGGGAAAGGGGGTAGCGGGACAGTCTTGGTACCGATCTGGTATTGAGATGATGGGTAGCTCACAATCCTCGAGCTCGGCGTTCTAGAAGGTCGGGCCGCGGCAGCGCCAGCAGCTCCCGATGCGGCTGTAGGTGGCAGAGGGCAGCGCCAGCAGGTCCCGATGAGGATGTAGATTGCAAAGGGCCGCGGCAGCGCCAGCAGGTCCCGACGAGGATGTAGGTTGCAAAGGGCCGCTGCAGCGCCAGCAGGTCCCACCGAGGATGTAGGTTGCAAAGGGCCGCGGCAGCGCCAGCAGGTCCCGACGAGGATGTAGGTTGCAAAGGGCCGCGGCAGCGCCAGCAGGTCCCGACGAGGATGTAGGTTGCAAAGGGCCGCGGCAGCGCCAGCAGGTCCTGACGAGGATGAAGGTTGCAGAAAGCCGCGGCAGCGCCAGCAGGCAGGACGGAGGTTCACAAGGCAGGGCTGCGGCAGCGCCAGCAGTCCATCAAGGATGAGTTCTTCACGGTGTCTCTCGACTCCGGGATACAACTGCCATCCTGCTCTGGAGCTGCCCCAGTTAAAGGTCTGACGCCCTTTGATGTCCGTACCCTCGCACTTGGAGGTCGGGAGGTCCGGGATGAGAGTCCAGACACCCAGCAGGGGGTTGGAGCCACCGCCCAGGGAGGCTGGGGGCGATCGGCACCTGGCGAGGGAGAGCCATCGACACTCCTCTCTCCCATTGACCTGCCAAGTGGTTCGTTCACCTCCTGGGTGGATGGTGGTGCCGGGATGTCGGGGCCTGGCCAGGCCCAGGGTTGGGGTCGAGCTGAGGCCACGCGGCCTCGTGGTGCAGTGTCCAAGATGGCGGCTGGGCCGGGCAATGGTGCTGACGGTGGCCCAGGCCAGGGATACAGAGATGCCCGGGAGCAGGCGTCCCGTAGGGGACGGGTTGCGGGTTGCTTCTGTGGGTCGTCGGGGTTGTTCTTCGGGTGGCACCGGGAGAGCCGGTGTCCGGGCTCTGTCATGCGGGGAGGGAGCGGGCCCTTCACGAGGCCTGTCCAACAGACTATTTGAGTAATCCAGATGGGATGTGATTAGTGCATGTAATACTGTTCTGCGGGACTCAAAAGGCAAGAAAGGAATAATTTTTTTAATCATTCTGAGTTTTCCGAAGCAGGATGATGAAACCTTATTAATTTGAGTCTTGCAGGACAGAGCTGCGTCAAATTGAAAGCCCAGATTGCGGGCAGCTTGAACAGGCACAGGAGGGGGATTAAGTTGAGATGGCCACCATATATTGGAGGGAATAGCAGATTTTTTTATTAAAATAGCACCTCCGTCTTGTCAGTATTTAATTTTAAATTGTTGGTGGACATCCATGAGGCGATGTTAACCAGACAGTGGCGAAAGCGGGCCAGGGAGCTGTCAGAGTGATCCTTAAAAGAAAGCACAAGCAGAGTGTCATCAGCATAAACGATCACTCTGATGCCCCATGATTCAACCAGCTCTGCCAGTGGCCTTAGGTATACATTAAATAAAAGAGGACTGAGGGCAGATCCCTGCGGTACCCCCATCTCAGTGGTTTTTTAGTGGAAACAAAGGGTCCGAGGGAAACCTGTTGAAACCTGCCTGACATGAAAGATTTGACCCAAGCCAGGGGAATTCCTCCAAGGCCAACCTCCTGCAAGCGAGTCAATAGAGTGTCATGTGAGATAGTGTTGAATGCTGCGGATAGTTCGAGGAGGACCAACATGGCCTCCTCGCCCCTATCCACACACTCACGAATAGATTCAGACACTTCCAACAAGGCTGATTCTGTACTAAAATCAGGCCTAAATCCTGACTGTGTGTCATGCAGGAGGTGGTTAGGTTCTAAATATTCAGACAGCTGCTCTTGTACCGCTTTCTCCAACACTTTTGCCGGCTTGGGGAGAAGTGAGATGGGGCGGTAATTGTTAAAGCATACATTTTGTTTAAGCACACAAAGATCACATTTGAGACACGGGATATTGAACCAGCCTTCACAAGCGCGGGTCACCTTCATTCTCTTGTCTCTTTCCTGCCCTCTCTCTCTTGTGGTTCTGTTTACTATCCGTCACCTTAAGACTTGCTCCCCCGTCACTTTCTCGCTTCTTTCTGTCTGTCTTGCAGTCTTGCAGTCTTGCTGTTCTCTTTCTCTCTCGCTGTTCTCTCTCTCTTGCTCTCCTCCCTTTCATTCTCACTCTTTTCTCTTTCATTCTCGCTCTTCTCTCTTTCATTCTCGCTCTTCTCTCTTTCATTCTCGCTCTTCTCTCTTTCATTCTCTTTTCTCTCTTTCATTCTTGCTCTTCCCTCTCATTCTCACTTTTCTCTCTCTCTTTCATTCTCGCTCTTCTCTCTTTCATTCTCGCCCTTCTCACTTGATTTTCTATATTTCATTCTCGATTTTCTCTTTCATTCTCGCTTTTCTTTCTTTCATTCTCTCTCTTCTCTCTCTCTCGCTCTTTTCTCTATCTCCGGCGAGTGAGGTGGGGCGTGCCCCAGCAGGCTGTAACCACCAGTGCCTTCACGAGTGGCCCCACCTCTTTAGTAGCTCATATCATCCATGGCAGATATGATGACTGGTTCATGCTTGCTTGTATTTTACAAAAGCTGAAACTTAGCACAGTGACGTAATGAGTGAAACATTGAAGTGCATTTGTTTTCAAGTTTAGCCCTTTTTACACTGAAGCACAACGGCCGAGGGCTGCTCATTCAATCACAATTCCTCATGTGTTCCAGAGTGAGCCCAGCACACAGGCAGCTGTTATGTTTGCTGCAAACAACACTTTTTAAGCTATGGGCGCCTTCTGTTAGCGCATGGACACCTCTGGGTATAGTGGGCTTTGTACATTCTTTTCATTCCATTTCATTCACGTCAAATCATTTGGAGATCTGGAAAGGAGGGCCTTGGGTTCTGTGCTGCTGTGTGGAGTTGAAGCTTTTGTGACTGGAGCAGCAGTTGATGTACATACAAGCTAATCAGAAGCGTAGGGTAACTGTTACAAAATTCAAATGTACAATCTTCTACATGGTCTCCTACTTTCATTGGTGGCATAGGTTAAAAAAAAAAAAAAAAAAAAAAAAACACTAGCTTCACGTAAAGCAATCCGACACTAAGCATTTGCCTGTGTGTTTATCACCGAATTGCTTGTTTACAAAGCAAGCGCACTATGGATTAAAGACTCAAGTAGTGTTTGTTGGCGCCAAGGATGATCGTACTGCAGTATCCGTGATTTGGTTCCCTCTACTCATACCAGCCCTCTCAAACATTCTGCCACATCCACTGGCGTAACGAAAAGTGAGGGGGCCTCCCTGCACGGTACTTAGGGGGGCCCCCTCCGGACTCAATCAGGAGCTGTCCCGGCCAGAGTTCAGCGCCGAGGGGGCCTCTTGGAGCTAGGGGCCCCCCAGCACCGCGTGGGCTGCGGGGGCCTGTATTACGCCCCTGACCACATCCCTTGTGACCCAGCTGGCTGTATACTTCATACCTGTTTCCTTCCCACACGGCATCTACACCTTGTCACAGCACCCCTTCCTGTGCGCTCAGTCTTTGTACCTCCATACCTGCTCCCTGGCCGCCTCAGCATCACGTCACTCCGCCCCCTTCCTAGCGCTGTTGCCCTGTGTTTATCACACAAGTAAAGTGACCCCTTTCCTGACCATCTCTGCTACTAGCCACACGTCTCTCGTTGTACTCTCTCATGTACAAGCCGTCTTTTAAAAAAAAAATATTTTTATGAAAGGCATTTCTTTTAAATTCTCTTGCCCGCACTGAAAAACGTGTCTGACGTTTCTGATTACCTGTGTGCTCACTAAGTAGGGCCTCTATAATCAGAGAAAAAGACCTACACAACAGAGTTTTTTTGTGTATATTACATATCAATTATATACGTGTTTCTCCACGAGGCTCGTACTGATTAAAAGTATAGGACTTTAAAAAGGAATACATGTTTGGGACTCAATCTTCCTAACATGAGTGCCATGAGAAAATAACTGGTGCTTCGAGAACACTGGGTTGTAAACATAAGTTGGCATGAATGATGAAACAAACAATTTCCGCAAATCTTTCTTTCCCATTGAATTTGCACTTACGGTTGTAGTTTGTTGCTGTGAAGCAAAGCTCCAGACCATCAGTTTCCCCCAACACATATTACAGTGAGACAATATTAAGGTAATCACTTTTATTTACCTAGGGTGTGTCCACAATGCTTCTTTTAGACAAGTCCCTTTCTCTGAGGTTATTGCAGGTGTTGACTTAGAGACAGTCTCTTGGCCTTAATTATTGCACGTTCCTTTGGGTGCCCTGTTTGTTGTTAACCAATCGTGCATTTCCTTCACTCATTTAAAAACAGAATGATATTGTTATTCCCTACAAAGGGAGGGCCTCCTTTACTTTGTAAAGGATATATGGTCGTCTTGTAAGCAGGTATCAAAAAAAAGTAGGTGCTGCTCTCAGAGATACAATACTTTCAATATTGCATGTACAAATTGCATGACCTTTAGATACAGAGCTCAGTGTGAACGATGTGGCTTGTACACACACACACACACACAACCACCCACACACACAACCAACCACCCACACACACACACACACACAACCAACCACACACACACAACCAACCACACACACAACCAACCACACACACACAACCAACCACACACACACACAACCAACCACACACACACAACCACAACCACACACAACCACAACCACACACAACCACATGCACACACAACCACAACCACACACACCACACTTTCAAAATTGCATGTACAAATTGCATGACCTTTAGATACAGAGCTCAGTGTGAACGTTGTGGCTTGTACACACACCACCATACGCACACACACACACACACACACACACACACACACACAAAACCACACACACACACACAACCACACCGCCAGTGCATACTTTCACCAGACACAGACACCATCAGTCATAAGTGCACGCTTTCACCGGGCACAAACACCACCACCGTCAGTGCAAGCTTTCACCAGGCACACACACAACACCAGCCATCAGTGCACGCTTTCACCAGGCACACACACACCCACCAGCCGTCAGTGCACGCTTTCATCAGGCAGACACACGCCACCAGACGTCAGTGCACGCTTTCACCAGGCAGACACACACCACCAGCCGTCAGTGCATGCTTTCCCCAGGCGCACACCACCAGCCGTCAGTGCATGCTTTCACCAGGTACACACCACCAGCCGTCAGTGCACACTTTCACCAGGCGCACGCACACACCACCAGCCTTCAGTGCACGCTTCCACCAGGCACACACACCACCAGCCGGCAGTGCACACTTCCACCATGCACACACACCAGCAGCCATCAGTGCACACATCAATTGTTAACGCATCCACAATTAACAATTGTAGCAATCGCATTATGGCTCACTTTACTTTTAAACATATTCATCTAAAGCGCAGCATGCCACCATTGCTACAAAATAAATACATTTTTTCAGGTTGTTTAATTTATATTAGTAGAGCGGAGGCAGGAAAGGAAGTAATTTGCCATTACTGCAAGTTGTTTTCTTCTTTTTCTTTAAATAAAAAGCGCTTCACAATATGCTAACTTAAAACACGTCTCCCTGTGTCTCTAATAACCCTCTCCTCCAACACTTGTGCCCTGTCCCTCCCTCATCCAGAGTGAACGTGCCCAGATGCTTTGTGGTGCCGTCTTGTTTTTTAGATGCTTAACCTGGAGGGGAGAGGTGTGGCACAGCGGCCGGGGCAGCGGTCTCCAGAGCACAGGCTCACTGTTTAATCCCTGGCATCGGTGGCAGCCCAGCACCCTGTGACTCTGGGCAATAGTTTGCTTAATCTCCCCTGCGCCTCCCTTAGGGTTTTTTTGGTCTTCTGGGCCAGTTCTTACTGGTTATTTCCCCGATATTAAAATGAACATTGCCTGAAACAAACAAACTTATGCAGTATTCCACACCTTGCAAAACATATAAACAATGTGTCCTTAAAAGTCAAAAGCTACCCACATTTGCAATGGTGTACCTTTTATTTTTTTAATTATATGATTGGATAAAGGGCGCTGCTTTAATTTAATCACGGGATTTATTTTCCGTCCGAGGTCGACCCTGGGCAAAGGGAGAACAATTTACAGCTTGGGTAGCTGCGATGGATGAATACATAATGGACAGGCTGCTTCTGGGTCACACCCGGGCCAAGGGATGGTTACTTCTAGGGTGGTACTCTCAGGACAGAAGCTTAGGCTGATACCAGGGCAGAGCAGGGTAAAAACTGGGGAGGTCCTCTCTCTGAGGACATAAAGGCAGATTACTGCTAGATGTCACTTAGAACTCAAGGACAGGCACTAGCAGGGTAATCTCACGAGAAAAAGGTGGGCTCTTCGGAAGTAGTCTCTCATGAGACAAAGGCGGGCTCTACCGGTGTAGGCTCCAAGACACAAAGGCGGACTCTGCGGGTGTAGTCTCATGACACACGGGCAGGTTTATGGGGGTAATCTCTCATGGCACAAGGGCAGGCTCTGTGGGGGTAATCACTCACAACACAAGGGGAGGCTCTGCGGGGGTACTCTTTTACGATAAATGGAAACACTCTGCGGGGGTAATCTCATGACACACGGGCAGGTTTATGGGGGTAATCTCTCATGACAAGAGCTGGCTCTGCTGAGCTAATCTCTCAGGACACAAGGGCAGGCCCTGCGGGGCACATCTGATAACAAAAGGGCAGGCTCTGCAGGGGTAATGTCACAACACAAGGGAAAGCTATGTGGGTGTAATCTTTCGTGACAAAAGGGCAGGCTCTGCAGGGGTAATGTCACAACACAAGGGAAAGCTATGTGGGTGTAATCTTTCGTGACAAAAGGGCATGCTCTGCGGGGTAACAAATGCAAAAACCACAGTTGATGGATAGAATGCAGAACAATGTCATACATTCACCCCAGTACAGAGATCTGGGCCTAAATCCATCGTTTGTTTGCACTCCACACCACCCCAGTTCAGACAAGGCCATATGCAAATCAGTCTGACTCTGCGCCTCATGGGAAAAGTCCAGCCCGAACTGCCAAGCCATGCCTTCCCTGGACCGGAAACAAGCTTCCGAGGACCAGTTTCTGGCATTTCAGCCGTCTTCAGCCCGGCTTGCTTGAATCCAGTGGTGTGGAGAGCATGGGACTCACGTCTGAGCATACCCATCCCACTCGGGGTGACAAATGCAAAAACCACAGTTGATGGATAGAATGCAGAACAATGTCATACATTCACCCCAGTACAGAGATCTGGGCCTAAATCCATCGTTTTTTTGCACTCCACCCCATGACACAAGGACAGGTTTATGGGGGTAATCTCTCATGACAAGAGCTGGCTCTGCTGAGCTAATCTCTCAGAACAACGAACAAGGGCTTTGACTCACCAACAGTAAAGCAGAGTCTAATATTCAAATTAACAAAGAGGTGCCAATACTGAGACTGATTTTCAAAAACAGCCTAATATTAGCCAGAAATTGGTATTAATCCATCATTATTTATTTCTTTTTACGAGAAAATTTTTCGGGAAAAACAACAACCACAATGAACAACTTTATGTATATATATCACAGACAATGAAGGGAAAAAAAAGAGTTTTTTAGGGGGGGGAGGACAGATACTCTAAACAATAAACAATGAAGGCATATAGATTTTCATCCTCACTCAGACATCATACGTGAGCCAAACATTCTTACACTCCTTTCTACTCACAGTATACCAAACATATAGCACAATAGACAACATAGAAAGCAAAAAGAGGTCAGTGAATTAATCCATATACTATTTACAAAAACATAGAAGAAAGACTGTTTTCTTAGAATACTTAATATAAACCAGTTTAAAAATTGCAAATGTATACAATTTTTGACAACAAGCCAGACAGATAAGGTCGACGCTTTTCGAATAGGACCCTTTGTCCGATTCTCATCAGGACCAGACAGAAGATCTGAAAAATCAAAACAAGTGTCCTTTTAGTATTACTAGAACTGAATAAAGCGGTGGAGAGAATAGCGACACACACTGAACCATACAGAGAACCCTACCTGAGTGGTGCAAAGCTTGAAAGAGGCATAAGTATCTCATGACACAAGGGCAGGCTCTGCGCGGGTAATCTCTTACAACAAATGGGCAGGCTCTGTGAGTGTAATCTCTCATGACACAAGGGCAGGTTCTATGGGGATAATCTATCACAACACAAGGGCAGGCACCGCGGGGGTAATCCATCACAGCACAAAGGCAGGTTCTGTTGGGGTCATCTCTTATGACACAAGGGCAGGCTCTGCAAGGGTCATCTATCACAACACAAGGGCAGGCTCTGCAAGGGTCATCTATCACAACACAAGGGTAGGCTCTGCGGGGGTAATCTCATGACAAGAGAAGGCTCTGCTGGGGTAATCCCTCAGTATACAAGGGCAGGCTCTGCGGTGGTAATCCCTCAGGATACAAGGGTAGGCTCTGCTGGGGGAATCTCTCAGGACACAAGGGCAGGCTCTGCCGGGGGGAATCTCTCAGGACACAAGGGCAGGCTCTGCGGGGGGGGGGGATCTCTCAGGACACAAGGGCAGGCTCCGTTACGGTAATCTCATGAAAAGGGCAGGCTGTACAGAATCCCTCATGGCACAAGGACAGGCTCTGCGGAGGTAATCTATCTTGATACTACTGCAGGCTCTTTGGGGATAATCTCACAACACAAGGGCAGGCTCTGTGGGTGTAATCTCTCACAACACTACTCCAGGCTCTACTGCGGTAATCTCTCGCGACACAAGAGCAGGCTTTTTGGGGGTAATCTCTCACAACACAAGGGCAGGCTCTGGGGGGTAAACTCTCAGGACACAAGGTCAGGCTCTGCGGGGCTAATCTCAAAACAAAAGAGCAGGCTCTGCGGGGGTAATCTCACGACAAAAGAGCAGGCTCGGCAGGGGTAATCCCACAACACTAGGGCAGGCTCTGTGGGTGTAATCTCTCATGAAGCAAGGGAAGGCTCTGTGGGGGGAATCGCTCACAAAACAAGGGTAGGCTCTGCAGGGGCAATCTCTCATGACACTACTGCAGGCTCTCCTGGGGTAATCTCTCAGGACACAAGAGCAAGCTTTTTGGGGGTAGTCTCTCACAACACAAGGGCAGGCTCTGCAGGCGTGATCTCCTACGAGACAAGGGCAGGCTCTGCAGGGGTAATCTCTCATGACAGAAGGGCAGGCTCTGCGGGGGTAATTGTCTCAACAAGGGCAGGCTCAGTGGTGGTATTCTCATGACACAAGGGCAGGCTGTACAGGGTAATCTCTCATGACACAAGGACAGGCTCTACAGGGGTAATCTATCACAACACTACTGCAGGCTCCGTCGGGGTAATGTGTCACGACAAAAGAGCAGGCTCTGCAGGGGTTATCTCACATTACCAGCAGGCTCTGTAGGTGTAATCTCCAATGGGGTAAGGGCAGACTCTGTCTGGGTATTCTCTGATGACACAAGGGCAGGCTCTGTGGGTGTAATCTCACATGGCATGAGGACAGGCTCTGCAGGGGTAATCTTTTATGACACTACTGCAAGCTCTGTCGGGGTAATCTCTCACAACACAAGGGTAAACTCTGTAGGTGTAATATCTCACGATACAAGGGCAGGCTCTGTGGGGGTAATCTCTCACAACACAAGGGCAGGCTTTGCAGGGGTAATCTATCACAACACTACTGTAGGCCCAGTGGGGGCAATCTTTGATACAAGGGCAGGTTCTGTGGGGGGAAAATTGCTCATGACGCAAGGACAAGGTGTACCAGGGTAATCTCTCATGACACAAGGGCAGGTTTGTGGGGGTAATCTCTCATGACACAAGGGCAGGCTCTGCCAGTGTAATCTCTCAAGACACAAGGGCAGGCTCTGTGGGGGTAATCTCTCAGGACACAAGGGCAGGCTCTGCGGGGGTACTCTCTCACGACACAAGGACAGGCTCTGCAGGGGTAATCTCTCACGACACTACTGCAGACTCTCTCGGGGTAATCGCCGATGATACATGGGCAGGCTTTTTGGGGTTAATTTATCATAACACAAGGGCAGGCTCTGCTAGTTTAATCTCCCACGACACAAGGGCAGGCTCTGTAGGCATAATATCTCACGACACACGAACATGCTCTGCTGGTGTAATCTCACAACACAAGGGCACGCTCTGCTGGGGAAATCTCTCACAACACAAGGGCAGGTTCTGCCGTGGTAATCTCTCACAACACAAGGGCAGGCTCTGTGGAGGTAAACTCCCATAACACAAGGGCAGGCTCTGCATGCATAATCTCTCACGACACAAGGGCAGGCTCCGTAGGGGTAATCTCATGACAGAAGGGCAGGCTCTCCTGGACTAATCTCTCACGACAAGGGCAGGCTCTGCGGTGGTAATCAGATGACACAAGGGCAGGTTTACAGGGTAATCTCTCATGAAAAGGGCAGGCTTTGCGGGGGTAATCTATTATGACACTACTGCAGGCTCTGCAGGGGTAATTATCACAACACTACTGCAGGCTTTGTCAGGGTAATCTCTCACAACAAATGAGCAGGCTCTGCTGGGGTAATCTCACAGCACAACTGCAGGATCTGTGGAGGTAATCTTTCTCGACAATGGCAGGGTCGGTTGATTTCCCTTCTCTGTGGCAACTGAAACAGTGGTTCCCGGGGGGGGTACAGAGGTTGGTGACGTCTTTGCAGTCCCTGAGACTTCAGAACAGGAGGCAAGCTCTACTGCAAGCCCTTGGAGATACTCAGCACGAGTAAAAGAAAGTTTAGTCCAATCCTTTTAATTAATCATTCGGGGAACTGGGAGCACGCTACTCACCCGTGAGGGTCTCAAGGTGCTGAAGTGGGGGGTGGGTGGAGGGGGGGCGGAGCTCCGCTCAGCCAAACAGCAAGGCCTTGAGAGCCTTCCTGAAAGTGTTTAGGGAGGGGGTGAGTGATGTCTGTCGGCAGCTCAATCCAGGTCTTGGCTGCGATGTGAGAGAACAATCTTCCACGTATTTGGGTCCGGTGTTGTGTAGGCATTTGTAGGTGTGAGTGAGGATCTTGAAGGTGATCCTCTTCTCCACAGGGTGCCAGTGGAGTCTCTGCAAGTGTTAGCTGATGTGTTCAAACCGGGGGATGCCGAGGACGAGTCTGGAAGCAGTGTTCTGCATCATCTGGAGTTTGCGGAGTAGAGATTTGTTGATGCCGGCGTAGAGAGCATTTCCATAGTCCAGTCTGCTGGTGATGAGTGTATGGGTGACTGTCTTTCTTGACTCCGGGGGGATCCATATGAAGATCTTTCAAAGGATGCGGAGGGTGTTAAAGCAGCTGGAGGTGACAGCGTTGACCTGTTGGTTCATGGTGAGGGATGAATCGAGTACGATGCTGAGGTTTTTGGTGTGGTCTGAGGGGGTGGGTGGGCTTCCAGGGCAGTGGGCCACCCGGTGTTGTCCCATGCTGAAGGGGTGGTTCCAAGGACGAGGACTTCTGTCTTAACGGCGTTGAGCTTTAGGCAGCTGTTGGTCATCCAGACTGCAATGTCTTGCATTAATCTCTGGAAGTGGACTTTTGCGGTGATGAGGTCACTAGTGAGGGAAAGGATGAGCTGGGTGTCGTCAGCATAGGATACTATGTGGAGGCCGTGTTGTCAGACGATGGCTGCAAGGGGGGCTATGTTGATGTTGAGGAGGGTCGGGCTCAGTGATGACTAAGGGTGGGAGTAATTTCGGTAAGGTGTCTACGCGGAGAAGCACTGAGATGGAACCAATCTCCGCACTTGCCGTATAGCTCTGTTACACGCCACTCCCCTCCTGCCCGCAGTATTAAAAAAACTTTACAAAGCATTATAAGTAACATTTTAAATAACCTTACCTTATCATGGGTGTCCCCGGGCTTTCCTCCGTCTCCATCGCGTCTTCATCTAGGAACTGCGCATGTGCGGGCGCCCGCGCAGTTCCCAGAAGAAGACGCAATGGAGATGGAGGTAAGCCCGGGGACATCTAGGGGGCGGAGCCGAGCCGGGCGGTCGTGCTCCATCTCGGCTCCCGGCTCCGGCGCTGCTCGGGAGCCTGGTTTGGCGGTTCCCCAGTGGCCCGTGGGCTGTTCTCGGCACCCATATGAAGCGGAAGATGCAGGGCACCTGCGGGGCTGCTCCGATCGCCCCTGGTGCCGCTGCAGCGGCTGGATCGGTGAGGAGACGCGGGCAAAATGGCGGCCGGAGCCCTGATGAGAGCGCCGATGACCTCAACTCTCTGTGGGAGGTACGCTTGTCGGGCGAAATCGGAGGGACGCAGGGGCTGCCTTTAGTTGAGGATAGTCTCCGGGGGCCTCGGTAGCGGCAAGACACCGGGGGCGGCCCCGGTCACACTCTGCCTTCCCACGCCTGCCTGACCTTAAAATGGCGGCCGGGTGTGACTTGCAACTATCGGTCGGCGCCGCTACTTGACCATCGGCCCCCAGCGCTTACTGCACAGCGCTCTTTACACTTTTCGACGTTTTGTCACTTCACCTGGAGAAATGTACACTGCCTGCTCGGAATTGCCGCTGATGTCCAGCACTTGTCAAGACGGCTCTGCATCAAGCACGTCACAGAGTGTGCCAAAATGACAGATCAGGATGTCTGAATAGAGGCAGCCCCGGGAAAAACAAAACAGATAGAAAATTCATTACTCCAAACTACATCAATGCGACTTCTGTCAACATCATGTCAGGCGTATGGAAAAAAACAGAACAGTTCATTTATGATATGAAAGAAAGGGGGCGGAGCCGAGCCGGGCGGGGACGCACCTGCGGCTGGCCTCCAACTTCATCTCCCACCTGGGCTTCCACCTTCTCTCCTGAACTTCTTGTCTTTTGTTCTGTCCTGACCGTCACCCTGCTGCTGTTGTCGGACAGTGTCTCTGGACTCTAGCCCTCCTCCCACTCCCCCATCCTTAACCCTTTTCCCCGTGGATGATCCTCAAATGTTTCTTCCCTTTGCTTCATCTCCCACCTGGGCTCCCACCCTTAGAGTGTTTCCAGTCATATCCCTCCTGTGCAGATAGAAGATAACTCTAATGACTAGTATCCTATGTGACTCTTAGATTGTACCCATGTGCATCCCCTCCATGTGTTTAGAGTTATAGCTGTAACGACTAGTCGCCTGTGTGACTGTTGGGATATAGCCAGATGTATCCCTTCCCCCGTGTGAAGAGATAACCCTACTCACTAGAACAAAAGAAATGCGCTCCTGAAATGTGTAACGTAACTGACTATGTAAAGTGCTTTGATAACATGTAATGGAACGGGTGCTATGTAAAGCGCTGTGATAACCTAATCGGTTCTAGTTCCTGAAATGTGTAACGTAACTGATGCTATGTAAACTGCTGTGATAACATGTAACGGAACTGGTGCTATGTAAAGCGCTCTGATAACCTAATCGGTTCAAGTTCGCGCTATAGAAAACTCTAAATAAATAAATAAATAAGGTTATTTAAATTGTTATTTATAATGTTCTGTAAAGTTTTACTACTGCGGGCGGGAGGCCAACTCCGTTCCGCCCGAGTGTGCAGAGATGGGCCTTGTTTCTCTGCCTACATTGCGGAAGGGGCATATCTCCGCACATTCCATGGGCGGAACAAAGTTGTTCGCCCACCTCTAGTGATGACCCTTGTGGGACTCCGCAGGTGATATTAGTGGGTGCAGAGAGTGGCATACCAATCCTTTGGCTTCATCCAGTGAGGAACGATCGGATCCAACCCAGGGCAGTGCCTTGCATGCCAGCGTCTTGTGGTCTGTCGACTAGTGTACAGTGAGAGACGGTGTATAAGGCTCCAGACAGGTTGAGGGGGATGAGGGCTGCGGAGTGGCCGTTGTCCCGGAGGGTGCGGATGTCATCTATGGCTGCGAGTAGGGCGGTCTCTGTGTTGTGGTTGCTTCGGAATCCAGATTGGGACGGGTCGAGGACGGCGATTAATTGTGTCAGTTCCCAGTTGACTGCTTTCTCTACCACTTTGGCTGCGAAGGGGAGGAGCGAGATGGGCCGGTAGGTCTTGAGGTCGGTGGGGTAAGCCGTGGGCTTCTTGAGCATGGGCCTGACTACTGCACGTTTCCAGTCATCTGGGAAGGTGCCTATTGTGAAGGTGGTGTTGATGGTCCATTGTAGTTCAGGCGCAATGGTGTCCGCGGCCCTGTGGTAGATGTCAGGGGGGCAGGGGTTGGTGGGGGCACCCGTGTGGATGCCTTTCATGGTCGTGCCATTGTCCTCGGTCGTGATTGCTGTCCAATTAGAGATTGTGGGCTGGCTGATGTCTCTGAGGGGCGGAGGGCCGGCCGTGGCGTCTTGCGGGTAGTTGATGAAGTGGTCGTAGAGGGTTCTGATCTTGAGGTGGAAGTAGGTTCCAAGCTTGTCGCAAAGGTCTTGGGTTGGGGTGATGTCTGTGGCTTTGCTGCGAGGGTTAGTGAATTCCTGAATGACACTGAAGAGTTCCTTGGAGTTGGGGGGAGTTGGTGAGGATTTTGTTGTGGATGAAGTTCCTCTTGGTTGTTCTGATTTGGTTGTGATAGTTCGTCATGGCGACCTTGTAGTTGGAGTAGCTGTTTGTTGTCTTGGTGTTCTTCCACTTCTTCTCCAGGCGTCTGCAGCTGCGCCTGCCTTCTTGGAGATCGGTGGGGAACCAGGCAGCTTTGCTGAGGTGCTGTTTGCGTGGGGTTGTGTAGTAGGCGAGCTTGTCTGCGCAGTTGGAGATTCAAGTGTGGAGTCCTCTGGGTGCGATATTTGCATTGGATGCCCAGGTGGGATTGCCTCGTGTGAGGGTGGAGTTCTGTTGCTCGTTGGTAACCTTGCTCCAGTTCCTTTGTGGTGAGAGGGGGGGTGGTTTTGATGGCTTGGGTTTGTCGACTGAAGTGAACGCAGTGGTCATCGGGCCATGGTGGTTGCGTTGTGTGGCTTAAGTGAGCGTTGTTACCTGCAGCGAAGATGGGGGTCGAAGGTGTGTCCTGCTCGGTGTGTAGGTTTGGTGACGAGTTGGTTGAGTCCGATGTTTGCAAGTAAGTCCCGGAAGATGGTGGAATTTGGGTTGCTGGGGTTGTCGAGGTGGAAGTTAAGGTCTCCGGTGAGTATGTAGTTCATGGAAGCGATGCCGTGGGGTGTGATAAAGTCTGTGATGGTGGTGGCGAAGGGTGTCCAGAGACCAGGGGTTTTGTAGACGAGGGTTCCTCTGAGTGTAGCGTTGGGGCTGGTCCGGATCTGGAAGTGCATGTGTTCGGCATAGGGGAAGGTTTTGCTGGAGGTGGTAAGGCGGAGGGTGCTCTTGTGGGTGATGGCAAGGTCCCCTCCTGGGTGGTTGGGGCAGTCCTTCCTCTGGATCTTGTATCAGTCCGGGATGGTGGTGTTGATGCCCCGGGTCATCAAGCTGAGCCAAGGAGTGCCACAGGGATCGACCCTGAGCCCTACCCTGCTTAATATCTTTGTTGCCCCTGTGGCAGAGATTGCAGAGAGGTTTGGGGTCAGGGTCGTATCTTATGCGGACGATACGCAGCTGGTGGTCGCCCTAACCCAGATGCCGGAGTCGGCCGCCCTCAGCTTCAAAACATGTATGCAAGAACTTGCTGCCTGAGGCTGAACGGCGATAAGACAGAGGTACTGGTGGTGGGCCGGGCCCCGACTGTATGGTCATCGGCATGGTGGCCTCAGGAGCTGGGGGAGACACCTACACCATGTGCATGGGCAAAAAACCTAGGAGTTTGGTTAGATCCCGGCCTGTCTTTCGACTATCAAACCAGGCGGGTGGCAGGCCTGTGCTTTGGAATTCTGAAGTTCCTGCGTAAAACCCTGGATCTTTTGCCCGTGGCAGCCAGAGAGACTCTGGTGTACGCGCTGGTAACATCCCACCTGGATTATGGCAACATCTTGCATCTAGGGGCACCTGCGAGATGCATGCAGCGCCTACAGGGAGTGCAGAATGCTGCCGCCCGTCTCATTTTGAGACACCCGAAAAGATAATCTGCCAGGGCAGCTTGGGCGACGCTTCACTGGCTCCCAATTAAAGAAAGTTGTCTTTAAAGCGCTGTGCGTCCGCCACCGTATCCTGCAGGGTAGGTCCCCGGCGTACCTAGCAGATCTCGTGTCTCCATTATTCCTTCACGTCGGCTGAGATCTGGGGGGGGTCGGTTTGGTATGTGTACCAGCGATAAAAAGGGCCAGGATGGGTGGCCGGTCGTTTAGACTGTTGGCAGCCAAACAGTGGAATGCCCTCCCGGTGGAGCTCCGGATGGAGAGCCAAGAGAGGTGCTTTAGGAAAAAACTGAAAACACTTCTCTTTCCTTAGGTTGTGTTAGTTTCGGTCTGGGTCGAGGTCACTGGCTGATTTTACTGCAGCGCGGGGACACACTGGCATTATTGTAACCACGGCGCTTTATAAATGGACATATTAGTATTATTATTAAGAGGCGGAGTTGGTCCAGGTCTCCGTGAAGAAGGCCATGTGGGGCGATAGGAAGTCCAGTAGGTTCCAGATTGCTATGGCGTTTTTGTGTACGGAGAGCACGTTGAGGAGGATGCATCTCAGGGTTAATTGGGTGCAGGTGTCGCCGGTGTCGAAGGTCAGGGTGGTGAAGGTCTGACAGCATTGGAGGCAGGAGAACTGGCCATGGGTGGAGTTCGGTGAGGCCTGTTGGCAGTCTCTGAATCTTCCAGGGTTGAGTTCGAGGAGGGTGGCAGAGTCATAGCAATGAAGAGTCGTGCATCCAGGGTTCCTGGTGCTGGCCGCGGTTGGGCACAGACGGGCTTGCAACAACGCGGCCACTATCAAGTAGGGGAGGTGGGCGGTACGAGAGGCTGGGAGTCGGGAGCGGGGGCTGTGAAAGAGGAGGGGCTGCAGGGCAGCAGCGGTAGGGAAAATGTGGCGGAGAATACAGAAGATTGAGAAGATCAGTTAAGGGCTACTGTAGGAGGAAGGAATGAGGCAGCAGGGACAGTAAAAAGAATGTACACCGTGAAAAGACACAGTCAAAAAGAATTACACTGCAAAGTTCAAATTAAGGCACTAGGCAGGCGGAGATAGGGCGGCTCTGATGTGGCCGGAGTCTGACTGCAGCCGTGAACCCTGAACAGGAGGAGGGCTGAGCACTGTGGCGAGGCGTCGGTAAGAGAGAGTGGACCTAGGCCAGAGGTCAGGGTCCTTTCACTGCCCAAGGCAGAAGCAGCAACTGCAGGCCAACCCAACAAATCAACAGCCTAGCAAAGTGGCAGTATTCCTCCTGGCAGCTCTTCTTGGCAGGTTCCTTGATTGCAGTGAGTTTTAAAGTTCAGGGGTCTGGGCCCCAATATTTATACTCAAAATGTGTCTTTTCTCTCAGGCAGAGATTGTCTGTGCTTAGTCCAAACCAGTTCTGTCCTCTCTGGCCCACAGGGGTACCTAGAGCCTACCTTAGGGGTGACTTATATATGAAGAAACGTGAAGGTTAGGGACTGGCAAATGGGTGCACTTGCCAGGTCGACATGGCAGTTACAAACTGCCCGCAGACTCTGTAGTGGCATGTCTGAGATAACTTTTCAGGGCTACTCATGTGGGTGGCACAATCAGTGCTGCAGGCCCACTAGTAGCATTTGATTTACAGGCCGAGGCACACTGTGCACTTTACTAGGGGCTCACCAGTAAATCAGATATGTCAATCATGGAAACCCCAATCCATAACAATTTACCACAGGAGCATTTGCACTTTAACACTGAATGTCAGTGAGAAAGTGTGCAGAGACACTAAACCAGCAAAAACAGAGTCAAAACCTGGAGGTCATAAAGCAATAAGACAGGGGAAGCACGCCAAAAGATGCCAAGTCTAACAGTGTCACTTATGTAAATTAGAGGGACCTCGCCCATTCCCTTTCGTCCAGGGCCCCGAAAATCCTAGAACCGGCCCTGCACGAGAACATGTTATCTCCAATGTGGTGAAGTCATTAAGACCACACAACTCTTCTTCACAAATAATGTTGACCCCTTTTCTACCTCTTCCCTAGCACTGGGTGATTGTACGAAGGAATAGACTGGAACAGCACAACAAGGCCAACGTTTGAACGTGGGGGAATCGGGTTTTAATATTGTTGCAAGCGACTTCGATTTTGACAGCTACGCGAGTGCATCAGCCGAAGCACACACATTTAAGGCCAAGTCTAGAGTCCAGACTCCTTAATGTTATGTCTATGGATTTCAGACTCCCCAGACAACACACGCTCAGGCTGAGCTGCATCTGGCAGCATTCCGTTGACCGCTCAATCAATCAATCATGCCACTTTTATAGCACGCTACTCACCCGGAAGGGTCTCAAAGCGCTTGGGGGAGGGGGTCCGCTACTGCTCGAACAGCCAGGTCTTGAGTTGTCTCCTGAAGGCTAGGTGGTCCTGGGTCAGCCGAAGGTGGATGGGGAGGGAGTTCCATGTCTTGGCCGCCAGGTAGGAGAAGGATCTGCCTCCGGTGGTGGCTCTTCGGATGCGTGGTACGGCGGCGAGTGCGAAGCTAGCGGATCGTAGCTGGCGGGTGGGCGTGTGGAAGGTCATGCGATTGTTGAGGTACTTGGGGCCCAGGTTGTGGAGAGACTTGTGTGCGTGGGTGAGGAGTCTGAACGTGATCCTCTTGTTGACGGGGAGCCAGTGCAGGTTCCTCAGGTGGCTGGAGATGTGGCTGCGTCGAGGGATGTTCAGGATGAGTCGGGCGGAGGCGTTCTGGATTCGTTGTAGTCTTTTCTGTAGCTTGGCTGTGGTTCCGGCGTAGAGGGTGTTTCCGTAGTCCAGCCGGCTGGTGACGAGGGCCTGGGTGACCGTCTTCCTGGTTTCGATCGGGATCCATCAGAAGATCTTGCGGAGCATGCGGAGGGTGAGAAATCATGAAGAGGAGACGGCGTTGACTTGTCTGGTCATCGAGAGGGAGGAGTCCAGGATGAAGCCCAGGTTGCGTGCGTGGTCTGTCGGCTTGGGGGCGGTGCCCAGGGCTGGGGGCCACCAGGAGTCATCCCAGGCGGAGGGTGATGGTCCAAGGATGAAGACTTCCGTCTTGTCTGAATTCAGTTTCAAGCGGCTGTTCTTCATCCAATCGGCGACGTCTTTCATCCCTTTGTGGAGGCTGGTTCTGGCGGTGTCGGGATCTCTGGTGAGGGAGAGGATCAGCTGGGTGTTGTCGGCGTAGGAGATGATGTTGAGGTTGTGTGGGCGTGCGATGGCTGCAAGAGGTCTCATGTAGACGTTGAAGAGGGTGGGGCTGAGTGATGATCCTTGCGGGAAGCCGCAGATGACTTTGGTGGCTTCGGAACGAAACAGGGGGAGGCGGACTCTCTGTGTTCTTCTAGCGAGGAACGAGATGATCCACTTCAATGCCTTCTCTTGGATGCCGGTGTTGCTGAGGCGTTGGACTAGCGTACGGTGGCAGGCAGTGTCGAACGCGGCGGAGAGGTCGAGGAGGATGAGTGCCGCTGTTTCCCCGTTGTCGAGAAGGGCTCAGATGTCGTCGGTGGCTGCGATGAGGGCGGACTCGGTGCTGTGGTTGGCTCTGAAACCGGACTGCGGTTTGCGGTTTGTGGCTGTTTGTGGCTGCTTGTGGTGCTGGGCGGGTGTAAAAAAGCCAGACGAGACAGTGGCTGCAGGGGGTTGTGCCCAGATCCAAAGGCTAACACACAGGCTGGTCTGGGCTGGTCAGCAACAGCTGCAGTGATGCACTGACACAGGAGGCAGAGGAGGGCGCGCGCTTCATGTGTGTGCTGCAGCTCGGGTGTGAGCTGTGAAGAAACGCCTAGCAGGGATAATTCCAGTCCGGTCGGTCCGTGAAGGAGACGTGTTGGCAGCATCAGCGACAGAACAGACCCGCTGTCACGAGGAGCTCCGGTGATGAAGAGCTCAGCTCACACACTGGAATAGTTGTGATGGGGGCGTGAGGAGATGGAGTGTTTGCCAATGTTGACATTATCAAGCGTTCCTCCCTTTAGCGGTCTCGGAGAGAATGGGATGCTGGCTTCTGACTGCTGTGCATTCATTTTGAATTGGGCAGTAATGTAATTGGTTTTGAAGCACCGCATGTAGTGAGAAAAGGCCAGTGAACTTCTGTAAACTGTGACTGTTCCATTCATCCCTAAGTGCTGTAAAGTGGCAGTGGTTTGTCTGGTCCAACGAGCATGGCCTTTTAGGTCTAACCTTCAGGTGTCCATAGCCTGTGGGTTTGGCTTCAGTCTTCTGTTTCTATTTTCGCAGAGGTCGATATCACAATAAGATTTCTGCATCAGGTCAAAGGGGTTTGTGAGATCAAATGTAATGTGTTCTTCTAGCGAGGAACGAGATGATCCACTTCAATGCCTTCTCTTGGATGCCGGTGTTGCTGAGGCGTTGGACTAGGGTTCGGTGGCAGGCAGTGTCGAACGCGGCGGAGAGGTCGAGGAGGATGAGTGCCGCTGTTTCCCCGTTGTGGAGAAGGGCTCGGATGTCGTCGGTGGCTGCGATGAGGGCGGACTCGGTGCTGTGGTTGGCTCTGAAACCGGACTGCGGTTTGCGGCTGTTTGTGGCTGCTTGTGGTGCTGGGCGGGTGTAAAAAAGCCAGACGAGACAGTGGCTGCAGGGGGTTGTGCCCAGATCCGAAGGCTAACACACAGGCTGGTCTGGGCTGGTCAGCAACAACTGCAGTGATGCACTGACACAGGAGGCAGAGGAGGGCACGCGCTTCATGTGTGCGCTGCAGCTCGGGTGTGAGCTGCAGCAGAGGTCGATATCACAATAAGATTTCTGCATCAGGTCAAAGGGGTTTGTGAGATCAAATGTAATGTGTATTGTTTATAGATCATTTACAATCAGTAACACCCAATGTAAACAAGGAAAACCGGGAAATAAATTGTCTTATAGTAAAGTGTTTTAGTACTTTTTTGTCCCTCGCATAATACGAAACATTAAACCCAACAGATTTTGCCTCACACACAGTAACACATTTCAAATTCAAAAACTGGAATAAGTGGATTCACTTAAAAATTTTTACAAAATGGTGTGAAATCACGTTTGCCGTGCTACAAATATATATACTATCCCAAACGGAGCAACACACGTGTGAATGGATTTGCACTCCAATCAAGGTGCGCAAGTATTTTGGGCGTTTTTGTATTCGTTAATGTTCAAAGTAGCATTCCTATGGACTGGGGACCGTATTCTATAATGATTTTGTTTTGGGGGGTTGGGGGGGAAGGGGCTGGGCAGATAAGGTGCGTTTTGCTATTATTTAAACAAAAAAAAAGTGTACATACGTAAGCTTCTTTAAATATTTGCAAATATTGTCCGGGCACAATGTTCATTATCAGTAGCGGTCGGTGGTGGGAGTAGCTGCTGGGCGATGCAGTGCATGCAACTAAATTTGCTTTATTTATTTATACATTTACTTACCTGTAATCCTCTGTAATCCATAGTTTACTACACCTCCACCCTGCCCCTCCCCCTCCCCACATCACCGCCCGGCAGCTACTCCCATCACCGACCGCTACTGTTCATTTCACACTTATATTCCATAAATTGAAAGCAGTCTCAGCAATGGCCGCTAGGTGTCCCATGCCCTCCATTAACGGTGTCCGCTTACCAGGGCAAACCATGAACTGAAATGATCGATGCTTACCTAAGATGTACACCACCAGACCGACTACAATGAAGAACAGAACAGCTGCCAGCCCAAAGGCCACATGGAATCTGGTCACTCGATTCAAAGCGTTTATCCTATTGACAGTCCACACATGATCTACAACAGAAAAAATGTCCAAACACTTAATGCAAAGCAAACTTCTTTTTGTCATTAGATCTTGCCTAGGCAGCGCAGGCACTGTCTTAGAGACATGTGGTATTAGGTCTAAGGGCTTTAAACAAGTCTAGCACTTTCCTTCTTTTTTTTGTAATATTTTATTGATATTGAAAGAAGAACATTTTCATGAAATTTTCATAGTATAACAAATACATATAAGATAGAAACAACATAAGCTAACAATTGACATCTGGGACAGAGAAAAACATAATATAGTTACAAAAATGTATTATACAAAATGTTGACACTGTAGTTAAACTGGTCTCATCAAACCTTTATAACCTCTATTTCACAATTCAAAAAAAGTTCGCCAGATTTCTTCCTTCCTTACCAAAGCCTTAGGGCCTCTAAGTCTTGCTAATGAAAGTTCCATTGCATTTATTTCGCTTATCAAAATCCACCATTCAGTTATTTTTGGAGGATCCTTGAAAATCCAACTTCGAGCTATAACTAACCTAGCGCAGGCATATAATATAATATAGTTAGCAAATCTTTGTGCTGGCAACAAAGATCTTGCATGTCTAGTAATATCAAATGTGCCGAAATCAATGGTGTAGCTATTTGCTTCCTGATCAAAACATCAGTTATACCCTTCCAGAATAAGACTAACTCTGGACAGGAGAAGAGCATATGCTCAATGCTTGCTGGTTCCATATCGCATTTTGGACATTTTGTACGATCAATTGATTGATTTCCTGATGCCCAGCTAGAAATCCCTTTGAGGCGTATAGTATAGCTGTGTGATAGTTTTATATAGCTGCAGCATCAGATTAGAAGATTGCACAACCCGGTTTATTTGGCATAATGAAATTGAAATCTGTGAGGGATTGATATTTATTCCCAATCTTGTCGACCATTTGGCCGCTATTTTCCCACTATCATCTTGTTTACCTAGACTCAAATATCCATAGCCCATGCTTATTAGTGATTTTGTTTTATACGAGTATAGACATGCTAGCGTATCTGAATGGGCCACTTCTTTGATTTTCATTTTGCGAAGTAAGAAATCTCGTATTTGGATGTATTTAAAATAAGTTCCATCATTTAGTTCAAATAGTAGTTTAAATACATCAAAGTCTAGAAAGCCACTTGGGCCATATAAATCACCCAAGGAGTTAATACCATGGCGGCCAAGAGATTCCCTATCCCGTCTGAAAAAATGCCAGGCAATCCTGGGTTGCCCCATGTTCTGAGTTCAGCATTAGAAAAAGAAATCTTATTTATGGTCATAATTTGGTCCCATATTTTCTTGATATGTCTCGCAGTCTTAAATTTTACTCTTTTGAAGAAGTTAGGATCGTGAACACGAAATAGAAATTGATTGCAGTTAGATCCCAGCATAAACTGATGATAAAATAACAAACTCTCATTTTTCAACAAGCTATGTAAGCGACAAAAAAAGGTGGCAAAAAAATATAACCTAAAATCAGGGAACGCTAAACCCCCCTTTTTGATTGATAACTCTAAAAGTTTCATAGATCTACGTGCTTTTTTATAGCCCCACACAAAGCTACTGCAAATACCTTCTAATTTCTTTAAAAAAAAGTCTGTTTGGTTGCAGAGGAATGGTTCTAAATAGATATAGTATCTTAGGCAGGATCTTCATTTTTATTAAATTCATACGCCCCACTAAGCTAAGCGGTATTTTGTGCCATTTTCTTAAAGTTAGAGTGATTTCCTTTAGCAATGAATCGTAGTTCAATGTTATTACTCTATCTATATTGGCTGCTAGCTTGATACCTAAGTACGTCGCACTTTGACATAAACCTGAAATCGGCTCTGTAGGTTTATAATTAGCAATAATCTGCGTCTTGCCTACATTTAATTTATATCCTGCCACGTCTCCAAAATTATCAGCTTCTTTTGTTATTACTGGAATAGCTCTCACTAAGTCAGTTGTATATACCGCTATGTCATCTGCGAAGGCAGTTATTTTTAAGCTCTTCCCGCCATGTTCTATTGGGGTGATATTATCTTGAGCAAGCAGTGCATTTAGGAATGGCTCCAGAGAGAGGGCAAAAAGCAAAGGTGACAGAGGGCAGCCCTGCCTTGTGCCCCTCTCTATCACAAAGTTTGCAGACTCAATTCCCCCATAACTGATCTTGACCATTGGGTTGTCATACAACGAGCGTACCCAATCTAGATATTGTCCCCCGGATACCGATCTTCTTCAAAACCTCCCACAAATACTCCCACCCCACTTGGTCAAATGCCTTTTCCGCATCTAGCATGACCATTCCGAGTGGGGTGAGAGTAATTGAGGCTACATCAAATGCAGTAATGCCATGTTTACGTGGGCCGTGATGTCTCTCCCCAGCACAAACCCATGCTGTTGAATATTTACTAGATCCAGCATGATAGGGGCTAAACGATTTGCCAAAACTTTTGAAATTTTTTTTGCGTCTGAATTAATGAAAGAAATCGGCCTATAGGAGCCGCATTCTTCTGGAGGTTTATTTTTCTTAAGAAAAAAGACTATTTTGGCTATTTTCCAGGAAGTGGGGGCCGTTCTGGACTCCGCTATGGAGTCTATAACTGATTCTAAAAGTGGAAGTAATTCTTGTGAGCAGACTTTATACAGCTCTATAGGTAGACAATCCTCACCAGCAGCTTTTCCCGAAGGTAAGGCTAGGATGACCTTATTTATTTCAGTTAGTGTTATTTTGGAGCTGAGTTGTATACCAGCTTCAATATCCCTTTGTGTAGACAAATGTTCATTCAGATACTGGTGTATTTTAGCCCTAGTAGGAATGTTGTCTGGTGTATATAAGTTTCTATAATATTTAGTAAATTGGTCTAAAATTTGTTCTGGCTGATCGTAATTGCGCAAGTCAGAGCCTTTAATTATTTTAATCCTTGTTCTAGCTTTCTTGTCAGCTACCTTGTATGCTAGCACTTTGCAAATTCTGCCCCCCCCATTCGTATTGGGCCATTTGAAATTATGAATTTTTTCACTATATCTTTCTCTTAAGATCTTTTTAGCAGCTGATTGTAATTTTAGCAACTTGACTCTTAACTCTTCAATGCTTGTTTTTCCTTGCAAGGTAGCCTCTGCTAGTTGCTGTTCCACTAACAAAATATTAGAAGTAGTCAACTTTGTGTCTCGAATTTCAGCATTTTTCCTTAAAATATTTTGCTGAGCAAAGCCCCTTATGCTACACTTACAAGCATCCCAAACTACATTGATCATAGCCGTGTTAATATTCAATTCTATAAATTCATTAATGTGATCTTTTAATAATTGGACAAACTGAACATCTGTAAACAAATACCTTGGAAATATAAAATGTCGAACTACCCGCCTCTGATCACTAATTTCGAATTCTAATAGTATTGGGTTATGGTCTGACAATTAGATCCGTTGCCCACACCATATCTATTCGTGAACAAGTTCTATGAGGCGCCGAATAGTATGTGTATGCTGCTACATTAGGAAACTTCGAGCGCCATACATCCTTTAAGTTATGCAATCTACCAAGCTCCAAAATTGCAGCTCTAACCTTGAGCATCCTCCTGGGAGTACCTTGTCCAGTAGAGTCTAATTTATAATCCATTACACAATTGAAATCCCCCATAACCAATACTTCCCCTTCCCACTCCAGTAGATTTATACTTAGCTCTTCATACAATTTAGGATCATCTATATTGGGCCCATAGACCAAACACATAACAAGTCTCTTAAGGCCAAATTGGAATTGTACAATGGCCCATCTACCCTGTGCATCTTATGCAGATTTAATTATTTAAATCCCTAATTGTTTCTGTTTTAAAATCGCTACCCCTCAAATAGAAGCTCCCAAAGTTGAGCAAACCACCAGCTCATACCCCATTTGTGACAGCAATTTTCTGTCTTGATAGCCAATGTGTGTTTCTGACATAAACGTGAAATGGGGTTTATACATGTCTATCTCCCCTTGTACCAGTCTCCTCTTCTGTTTGCTATTGAGACCAGCACATTCCACACAAGAAACCTAATCATAAACATATCTTATATTCATGTTATTAGTTTTTCTCTGTACACCAAATTCTTTAAAAAAATATAGCTTACTTTTGCCAAGAATGACCATCGTTACTTCTTGCAATAGTTTTTCCCCCTTTTTTTCAACCCACCCTTGACTACAGATCGTCCCACCCTGCCCACCCCAAAGTCCCTGAAGGGGGAGCATCCCTCTATACCCTGCTGCCGCTGTAGTGGCAGCACAGTGAAGTGGCAGACACGAGGGCAACTCCTGCTCTCCTCCAAAGTTAAATCTTTCTTTTGTTAATGAGTAGAAGGCAAAAGAAAATGCAATAGACAAAAAACAAGTTACATAAAAAAAGCCAGAAATAAGGGGTAAAGGATCTTAACATTACATCCCTTTATGCTTTCATTCGTTTATTTAAATTTTATTATTAATATAGAGCAGACTGTATTGAACAAACTAGAACAGACTACCTTGCCTGTAGAATTAAACATCTTATCCACAGATCTTTCTTTATTTTCCCCTTTCAAGTGCTAAATTTCTCTAAAGCCAGAGCCGCCTCAGCTTGATCAACGAAAAAATATGATTTCCCCTTTCTAATCACCTTGAGGCGGGCTGGCTCCTATAAGTAAACCACACCTCCAATAGCTTTAAATGGGTCAATCAACTTGCGAAGCTCCCATCGCTTGTCCATAGTACCTTTGCTCAAATCTGAGCGTACAAAAAAGGTAATATTATCAATAGTAACCGGGTCGTTAGGTTTAGCTTTAAGAGATACTGCTTGTCGTAACGAAAAATTACCAAAATAAATCAAAAAAGGTCTGGGAAATGTATTATCCTTGTTTTTTTGTATAAGGGGCAGTCTGTGGACTCGCTGTAATTGGGAATCCCAGTCCCAGTCCGACAAATCACCAAATGCCTTTTGAAATAGGTTAACTACATAGGACCTAGGATCGGCCCCCTCTGCCCCCTCCGGAATCCCAAAGAGTCTAAGATTCTGTCTTCGTGCCCTGTTTTCCATATCCTCCACCTTAGCTTCAAGTTTAGATATTCGTATTGCATGAGAGTCTGTTTTTCAGATCGAGTAGCCCCTTCTTCCGCTTCCACCACTCTTTATTTTAGTTCTTCCATATCCTGTGTTACCCCGCCTAGTTTTTCACACACTTCGCCCATAAACGCCTGCAGTTTGGTGTTGTCCTCTCTTAATTGCAAGACATGTTGTTGCCCTTCTTGTCTTTGGGCCATAAGGGTCTGCATAATCAAGTCCATAGATGAGATACTGGGGTGATCTCCTCTACCTGTTTTTTGTTGTTTTGTTTGTTTCCATATAGAACATGGTGTTACGCTAGGGTCAGGGCTTACAGGGGTTCCAGTCAAAGAGTTGACAATAGAGAGTCTGCAATCTACATTCGCATTATCTTTGCCTAGTCCAGCTGATGCAGCCGCTACTCTAGTATCCAATGTTGCTTCCATTGACGCAGTGTTGTAATTTAGGGTATATGTCTGTAGAATGGCTGAAGTTTTAGTTACTAGATCATTAAAATCAACCCCATAATCAGTAGGAAGTTGAGTACTAATCTTTGTAGCAGTAGTTAAATATAGGTCACTGATGCCAGTACTCATATGCGGTGTTATTAAATCTGTGTTTATTTCAGCTGATTCTGGGGTTAGTAAACCCGATTTTCCTGATCTCAAAGATGTCATGTTACCCCCTGGGTTCAAATCCTCTTCAGGACTCCCTCCTGATAGCCTCAAAGCCATATTTTTAACACCATCCTTTGCTTTAATCCACTTTCTTAGAGGACTGTCATCTATATTCGCCTTTCGCCCTGCTTTAACCACAGGAGGATCTTTAAACATAGATTTACTAGCAGTTTTCTTCAACTTGTTTTTAGCTTTCATTTTGGCTTTCTTTGACCCAGATAGTTTAGTAGTATTTGGTCTATTATGTGTAGATTCCTGTTCACTTACTTCCTCGTCTAGCCCTTCTTCATATTCAGCATTTAAACTCCCTTCTGCCAACTCTGCTTCATCAATAAGAATAGCGTAGACAACAGACTTGTTTCTCGGCCCCTATCCTGATCGTAACTGAATCTGATAGTAGCCAAGTAGCTTTATCTGTATCTGAAGACTCCACAGCATTGCCATTAGCATTTATATTAACCTTTATGCCAACAGAATCATGAGTGTTTGTGGTCAGAGTCTTTACAGGGTCATCATGTTTCTCAGTTACTTCGTCTACCCGGTCTATCCCTCTTTTGTTTTCGTAGCCATTTATGTTATTAATAGCATCTCCAATGATTAGAGCAGGAGTGACTTCGGTATTCAGTTCGACATTAGATTCACTTATGTTAATTACCTGTGTATCTTCCTCATAAACCTCATAAGCCTTCGGTGATTTTGACCCACATTGGTTGCTATCCTCTTTCTGTTGATTTTCTAACATTGCAATTGTCACATAAAACGATGTTATTTGTTGTTCATTACTATCTGGCTCTGCCAACCCTCCTTGATTTTTGTTAACGTTGTCCAGCTCTTCCATGCAGTTAGTCAATGTTTTACTATTGCAGCCCTCAATATCATACATTGACGAAAAAAGCAGTTGTTTCGAAGCCAGCGGAGTGCTTCCTTGAATGTTTGTGTTACTTTTACCCGCTGTGGCCATTCCCGCAGTTGCTTTAACATTGCAGTCGTTTAGAGGGCCCCCCCGTCGTTACCTTGGAATTGACTGCAGAAGTCGTGCTGGAGACGTCTGCTTTTGCCTCTTTCACTGTCCGAGTGGAGCGGGTGTTCAGTTTTGGCGCCATCATGCTGGGTTTCAAATTCAATTCGAGCGCTGACATCAGCGTCCGTTCTTCGGTTGAGCTTCCGTGCAGCAGAGCCACAGGTGAGCCGAGTCCCGCCCAGCTGATCCCGCGAGCTCGCAGCAGGTAAGTTCGTAAGAGCCTCCAAGCCAGCAGAGTCCGTCCTCTCAATCGGTTTAGAATCTGCAACACCAGAGTCGGCAATCTTCAGTAAAACGCGTGGCGTTTTTTTTTTGCGTCCTTAATGTTTTTGCAGAGTTCACAAAATTCTACCAATCACAATTCAGCGCTGGGACCTCTCATATATCCGCTGAACGCTTCGTATATAAACTTCACATAAAGCATAAGCATAAGCGCTTTTCCTTTTTCCCATCCGACTTTCCGCCTTTAAAGTTTCCGTATTTTCCAAGTTTCAGAATCGCCTTCACTCAGGCAGGGAGCAACTTATGCTGCCTCCTCTTACCTGGCGGCATCAACCCGCCATCTTGACTCCACAAGCCTAGCACTTTCCATTGGTTCTTTCATCTGCCTTTACAAATTCCTTTGTTTTTATTGGCCAATAACCTACATTTGTCCTGCCTTTGGGATGTTTGTTCCTACCTGGGGACTGCCATTTGCCAAATGGGTCCTTTTACTATGGGCGATATGTTTTACTTCAGAGCACTCAGGGAGCACTACTCTGACTTTTGCTCTCTCCTCGCCACTGCTAACTGTTCACAAAATTTCCCATACCATTCCTGAAACTACACCTCCTGCCCCTCGCAGCTTTTTTTATTCTGGACAGTTGCTCTTCGCTCCCTCTCTGAGCTGCTGCTGCCTCCTCCATGCTCCTGCTTGTCGGACTCTTTTCTCTTGAGGCTTCGGTAGTGTTAGGCAAGCACTGCACTAATGCCATAAAATACAGTACTTAAAATGTTAGGTGTCCCAGCACAGTTGAGATTTCCTGCCAGTCTGCGGGTAATGCACAATAACAAGAAGCAGAATTTCCATTGAGTAGAGGCTGAAGAATTTCTTAAATCCCTATCAGAAACAGGGACAAGATAGTGAGGGCTGAATATGTTGGCTTGTGAATTCCTTAATCTTTGCCCCTTTCAAACTTGTCTATACATTTGCAATTACATTTCCTTATGCTTCTTTTTTTTTTAATTTGTCTGCATTGTTTCCTTATTTGCTTCTATCGGAGAATTGATATAAATTTACAGATTACTTTAGCGTAACAAATCTTTAGTTATACAGTTTAAGTATTGTCCCGCGACGCTGGGGGGCCTCCTTAAGATCAGGCAATGAAGAAGGAAAAGGAGGGTTCTCCAGGGAGGGGGGTGAGGGGGTCACAGGTTGGGTTAGGTGCACAGGATGGGGAGCAGTGGGTAAAAAAAGAAATCTGTCCTAGTCGACTAACTGGTTCTCTGGTTCTCTCATAGCAACAATTCTAGCGAGTAAAAGATGAGTTCCAGTCAGTTCATTCAGATCGTATTTCTGTCATGGAATGTAAACTGGCACAGAGTTAAGCATAGAAGGGAGAGGCTCTGCAATATCTGAGAGATGCCCCCACCCAGATTATAATTCTCCAAGTCACCCATTTGACCAGTGAGGAGATGAGAGGGGTATTTAAATCCAGTAGGTGGCTACAGAAGGTCGTATTCTCCACCATTTAACCACAAGAAGAGTAGCGATATTAGTTCAAAACAACCCCCGGGTCACAATAGAGGATAGTAGAGTAGATAAGGCCAGCAGATGGGTTATTGTTAAGTTGAGATGTTATAACCATCCCTAAACTGTGGTTTGATATTACGGCCCTAATCTAGATGGCCCTGTCCCATTCAGCAATCTGCTCTCAGAGCTCCTAAATGTTCCCAACCCCATCATTCTAGCTGGAAATTTTAATGTTGTGCTGAATGGAAACCTGGACTGCTACTCTAAAAGTAGAACTGTAGTAAATAATAAGACACGGTCCTTGATAAAAACCTCCATCAAGCAACTAGGATGGTGCGACATCAGGAGAGAGAGAAGGGGTGTCTTAAAGAGTTTCACTTTTAACAGCAAAAAATACAGGCATCAAGAGAGAATAGATCCATTTCTGTTTAATCAAAACATAAAGGGCCAGGTCGGAGAAGTAAGTCACGTAGAATCGCACCGGTCAGACCATTCAGCTAAAACTTTAGTGCTGCCCCCTTCAAATATCGTGGTGCAGAGGAGATGGACTATGGATCGTACTATATTATTGGATGATGATATCAGAGAGAAACGTGGGCTGCGGGTAATCTGGATAGTGCACCATTAGAAGTGGTTTGGTATGCTTATAAGGCATTTTTGAGGGAGAAAATAATGTCCATCCAATCTTATAAAAGTAAGTAATGTAGGATGGAGGTAGCAGGAGTCAAAAGTGAGATTCAGCGGCTGAACAGCTACAAGAAGTAGACTAGATGAAGTGTTGCAGCAAGTTTCTCGCCAAGCCCTTAAAATGGACCTTGCAGGGGTAGTCGGAGAGAGAGTAAAGCAAAGATGGCGAGCTAGTAAACTGGCCCATTTTAACTATGGAGAAGGCTGTGGTAAGCTACTTGTGTAAAGTGAGAAATAACCAGGCAAAATGCTTTATAAAAAAGAGGTCAAATGTGGGACTACTGGAAACCCCATTATAACTAGGGAGGGCATAGAGGAAGCTTTTTTCAGCCATATTGGGAAGGTATATCTGGAGGACTTAACAGCAGGGGAAGAGGTGGAAGGATAGTTGGGTCAGGATGCTCCCCGTACATTAACTGAAACTCAAAGGGAAGTCATTAACAGCTCTTTAACAGTAGGTGAAATCAGGAACTCTATCAGAGCAGGGAAATTAGGTAAAGCTGCAGGTCCGGATGACCTCCCCGCCGAGATATATAAAGAATTAGGGGAATACCTTATTCCGATAATGGTGAGGCAGTTTTCAGCTATATTTGAGAATGGAAGGGAAATTCCCTCCTCTTGGAATGAGGCCACAGTTACCCTTATACCAAAACCAGATAAACCACCAAATTATAATGAGACTCCTGTAGGGTCATTTCGCTATTTAACTCAGACCACAAAATCTTCACAAAATTACTTGCAGATAAGATAGGCTTAATAGGGTTGTGGGGGACCTCCTTCAGGACGATCAGAGGGTTTTGTGCGGGGAATGGGAATTAAAGAACTCACCTATAACTGATTCAGAGGTATAGATTTAGCATCCGTCTACAAAGTGCCCATGGCAGTTATCACCTAGGATGTGACTAAAGCTTTCCATAGGGTAAACTGGCCCTATCTGCAAACAATCTTAAGGCTATCTAATTTGGGTGCAAACTTCAGTAGGGCCATAGAGTTAATCTATAAAAATCCTTCAGCCAAAGTTTTGGTAAATGGGAAATTAAGCTCCTTCAACATTTCTAAGGGAACTAGGCAGGGGTGCCTACTATCTCTCCTCCAAATCAATTTATATATTGAACCCTTAGCGGTGAAGATCAGAAATCATGAAGGAAGACTTCCTTTTAAGTTCCGGGTTTGGGAGAAAAATGTGGGGTTTTATGTAGATGACCTAGTGGTATATACTTCTGACCTAATACTTCCCTTCCCCTAGAGTATGAAGTGTCATCACAGTTTGGTCGCATTTCAGGCCATGAGGTAAATGAGAGCAAAATGGTTGCAATGACCAGGAACATCAAGTCGCAACTGGAATGCATTAAAAAGGAAATGAGATACCTAGGTATTAAAATTGTTCAGAAGATAGAGAAAATCCCGGAAATCAATGTTCAGAAGGTCAGTAAGGAAGTAGGGAGGCTATTGTTGAGATGGTCCAATCTCCCCTTGGCAATATACGGTATGGTAAACCTTGTGAAGATGACAATTCTCCCTAAGCTCACTTTCCTTTTTCAGAATATCCCATGGCCGTTAAGGAAGATTGGCTTAAAAGGTGCAGTCTAAAATCAGTAGCTTTATTTGAGCCTCGAAGGTGGTCCAAATTGCATGGAAGCTTAGATGGCAACACAATAAAGTGGGCTTACGATTGCCGGATTTACCCTAATATGCCTGGGTTTTTCTCTTGAAAGGAGGGCAGATGCTATTCAATACACCGGATGACTGATACCAGAAAAGTGTTTAGGGCAATGCTCTGTGATATGAAGGGGGGCGAACTAGGTTTTGTGCATAAATCTGGGGACCTCTGATTCTTTAAAAAAAAAAAGTGTACCTTAAGACCCTGCAGTGCTTTGCAGCCATGTGGCATAAAATTAGGAAATAACTAAATCTTAGCTATTACAGTGGACTGGCACCAATCTGGCATTCCCCTGGGTCTCCGGAATGGTCTAAAGACAGCCTGGTTCTTCTACTAAGAGAAACGGGGATATCAACCTGAGGTTAACTAGCAGAGAATGGAAACTTGATCCCTTGGAATAGGGGGCAAGGGATAGCTAACAACAGGCTGTCATGATTTAAATATTAGGAGTTGGAGTCTCTCTGCTGGACCAGGCATGGGCTTCCCAAATGAATTAGAATCTTGGATGACTAGCAGTAATACCAGAAAAAAAGAAGTGGCAAATTGCTACTGGTTTCTAGTGGCTCTATCGGATGGAAACTTCAACCTGCCAACAACATTGTGGGAGAAGAGCTTGCCTGGGTTGCAGTCAGTGGACCTATGGCAAGTATCTTGCGATATTCTATATTCCCCAGGGAGTGTGCAGCAAATTTAAGGTGGAACCACCTTTTCTGTCTTCACAGGGTCTATTGGACTCCACTTAAACTATCTAAACTGGAGAAAGGCTCCACGTGAAGAAGTCCAAAGTGCAGCAAGGAAAAGGCGGATGACATTAACATGTTTTTGGAGTGTCCCGAGGTCCAAGGGTTCTGGTGGGATGTGAGTAATACTATATCTGTAATACTTGGAGAGATGCTCCAGGTAAGCAAAGCTCTTGTTTTTTTGTCGATACCGGAATATCACTAAAAAGCAGATTTTTTATATGATATTGCTAGCCCGTAGAGAGATATGTAAGAATTGGATAAAAGCTATCCCCCAAGTGGATGATTTCCATAAAATTCATTATCCGCTGTGATAGGGCACCTGAAAGCAAGAGGAATTTGTTTTGGCTTTATGAGAACTGGGTGAATTCCCCTGCCCGTATGTAGTCCAATGATTAGGCATTTACACCATATTGCTTGATTATTCCGGCAGTAGCTTCACAGGTGGCTGTGTTAGACTGAGCTAATTACTGTTGGAGAAGTTGAAGCAAGGTGTAAAGTGATCCATCCTTGCCTCTCTACAAAGATCACTGGCTGGTGCTACACTAAGGGAGACCCTTGAGTATGTGCCTTCATATCCTTTGTTATTCAAGGCGAATGAGAACTTTATTTTATAATAATAAAAAAACTCCTGCCACTCACAGCTTGTTTTATTCTGAAAAGTTGCTCTTCGCTCCCTCCCAGGGCTGCAGCTGCCTCCTCCACTCTCCTGCTTCTCAACATCTTTTCTATGGAAGCTTTGGTAGTGTTAGTCAAGCACTGCACGGATGCCATAAGACACAGTACAATGCATTGTTGCAGCTCTTAAATGTGACCCATTTACAGAAAATACTGTAGCTGCTGTGAAAGGAGATACACTAACTACGACTCATGCGGCACAAGTCCTTTCGAGCTTCAGGCAGTTTTATATAATGCACGCTGTATAATGGGCAAATAACTTTAAACATTCAGAAATTATAATTATTTCAAAATGTAAATTCCAGTTACTTTCTTCTTAAGCAGTTTAGTGTAAATATAGACCGGCTCAGTTTTTGTTATTATTTGTGTTGTTTTCAGACAAAGTAAATAATGAACACTCATGTTCACTCTGCAGTGTCATGCATACACCTTGCAAGATATGAATCATTGGTGTATCATTTTGTTTTACAAACGATTAATACACACCACAAATCGGACAGTCAAATAATGGGACCTTCCAAGTGCTCGGTATTCATATGCAAAAGTAAACTGAAAGTGCCTGTGAAGGGAGGCCTACTAATGTCATAACATTCTTTGCAGGTTCACTGAGCTAAGAATGCATTGGGGGGGGGGGGGAGGGTGTTAAGAGACAGAAATGTTATTTTAAAGTTGAGGCGTGGTGACACAATTTAAGTAATGGCAAGCTTTATTTTCAATTCAGGACCGTGTAATAAACTGTTGTGTAGTATTTACAGTTTAAGTGAAGCTAAATATAAGTTTGAATTCCTGAACTTTTTCACGATTCCACCTCGATCATCATGAACACACAGATAGGAATCTTTTTTTTTAAAGGGGGAGGATTAAAGATACTAGCCATTCACAAGTGGAGATAGTGCAGTCTAAAATGAAAGACATTATTTCATTTGCTGCCTTTCTCATGATCACAGAGTGCAGAGTTAAAGTAGTTGCCATTTCATGGGTGCTTTGTACGGGAGTGGTGTATCATTCTTTTGCTTAGTTTTTACAAATCCTGACAGCGTCAACACTAAACAGAAAGAGCGAAAACCACACTATAATCTAAACGCTGAATTCACTGCTAGGTACATACCGTTTTATTCCTTTATAAAAAAAAATCATATTAGAAATGAAGATGTATATGGCGTTTGATTAAAAAAAAGAAGTGTAGCACAGTGATATGAACAAATATATCAGATGATCTGTATGTATTAGAGGGTATGTGTTTTCAGAGATTAGTGGTGAATGTTTTGGGAAGTAAGAGAAATGTATTAGTGCCTATTTTACACTATGTACTTTATTGGAAACTAATAGTATAGTATTGTGGAAAGTTGCAATGAGGAACTAAGAATGATTTAAATGTCTAAATATCAAGTGCAGAAGAGATACCTTTGTAATTTGTATTCTGGGATTTGTAGAACATTTTGTAACATTATTAAATAGGAGTAGTATAGTCACAAATAAAAGATGAGAACATGTTCTCTGCATGTAGATGAATTAGAAAGAAGTAATATTTGTTAGATATATATTGGGAAGTTTTTGACAATGTTTTTCTTAACTTATATGCTTGTTTGGCACATGCTTAGATGGTGAGATATGGCTATTGTGGTTGCATATACATATACATATATACATACACATATATACCTGTTACCTGGAAATTTTACTGACATAAAACCATTGAAATTCCCACGATATAGTTAGTTGGACTCACTATAACTTGTGCGCCTGCAATGCACTGCTGATGATGTCACATATTACATCACTCATGACATGGTCAGTGACATCACTCATGACATCACTGATGACACCATCCAGTGAATGTGCGTCTTTCTGAAAAATAAATATGTTTTATATATGTATTTGTAAAGGTGGATGGAAGAATAAATGTTTAAATAAGTGTCTAAATGGGTGCTTTAAAAAAAAATTGATTGATTAACTGGCTTATTAAGTGTATCTTAGTGAATACATATATTAGCGAGTAATGTTTAAATATTTAAATGTTTGTATCAGTGTTTCACTTTGTGTATAAGTGGCTGCATGGGTTGGTGAGTAGCTACATGTCTGTGTATATGGGTTATTAGATGTTTTTTTTAGTATCAGTATGAGTGTCTGTATGGTTTGGTGGGGGTATTACTTAGCACATAGATGCATCAATGACTGACTCACTGTTTGTATGTGTTTTGAAGACAGCTTATGTGCAGGACTGTATGGGTGGATGAGTGTGTATATGTGTGTGTTAGTGAGTGAATGACTCACTAGTGTCTTCACCAGTAACTACATATGTTTTAATCTAGTATATGGAGTATTGATGTATATAAGTGAGTAAATGTGAGAGTGAGAGATTGTAAGAGTTCCTGTTTAAATAAGTATGTGTTTCTATAAGTGATTGTTTAAGAGAGTAAGTATGTGCAAGTTTCCTTAGAAGTAAGGTGGTAGTGTGTGTATAGCTGTATATGCAAATAAATGGATGTTCAATAGTTTATTTGCATGTGTGAGTATGTGTGTGAGTAACTTTTGGATGACTGTCGGTGTGTAACAGGATGTATAGGTGTATCACTACATATGATGAGTGAATATATGTATGAGTGACTATATAGAACTGTTGGTGAATGAGTGGATGTGTATATAGATGGCGGAATTACTGAATTGGTTGTTGTAACTGGTATGGGTATCTCCATGTTTTTGAAAATGTTAGTTTCTATTTTTGAATATGTGTTTCAAGGGTTACATTACACTGAAAGGAGGTCTGTCACTCTGTCACAAGGATGGTGTCATCAGTGATGTCATGAGTGATGTCACTGACCATGTCATGAGTGATGTAATGTGTGACATCATCAGCAGTACATTACACGCGCAAGTTATAGTGAGTCCAACTAACTATAACATGGAATTTCAATGGTTTTATGTCAGTAAAATTTCCAGCTAACTATAACTGGTGTGAAACCTATGGTTTTTTCAGTGAATATATATATATATATATATATATATATATATATATATATATATATATATATATATATATATATATATATATATATATATATATATATATATATATATATATATACGAAAAAACAGGGTGGATGCCCACTCGAAAAGTACTCTCCCGGGATGGAGGACCTGAGCGCGAAACCGCCTCCTTCTTTCAATCTCGTGTAGTGGCTTAACACGTTTCAAACTGTTCGTTCTTGATCAAAAGCCTTGACAAACTGGAAACAGCAAACAAAATGTGTGGCACCTGCTCTTTATTCAAACAGCCCGGTGCTTGGAAACCCGGATGCCAGCACAGAACTGTAAGGCTCAAACTGCAGGATTATTTGCGGGTTTTTAACGTGCTAGGATCACCTCCCAAAGGAGTATCTCCGCGCCTTTGGCAACCTTCCAGCGCATAACAGTAGGTATATAAAATTTACACTAGTTTTGGAATAAAAAGGTTTTTAACTGTTTTCTGAACGGGATATATTCCTTGCAAAGTCTCAAGAAAGTGGGAGGCTATTCCACAGCGTTGGGCCAGCAATTGAGAGGGCTCTACCACCCTGTCTAGCCTTTTTTGCTCTCGGAACCTGCAGCAGAGCTTGTTCACTAGATCTCAAGGATCTCAAAGGTTTATAGGGGAAAAATCACAGGGCCTTTCTTCTGGAGACACTTGTGTATAATGCAACAAGTCTTGTACTTCACCCTTTGCTTAATGGGAATTCAACGCAGGGTGTTCAAGAGGGGTTTGGAGTGAGTGCGAGGGGGCTGATTTAGAACAAGACGGGCCGCGGTATTCTGGACTACCTGCAATCTGGCAGTTACTCCCTCATTTGCTGATAGAAGCAACCCATTGCAATAGTCCAAGCGACTCAACACTAAGGCCTGCACTAACGTCCTCCTGGTTGAGTCAGGGAAAAACTTTCCTCAGCATTCCGATGACATGGAAACAGGACCCCACCGCTTGGTTGCCATGTTGCTTCAGGGACAGCTCCTGGTCCAGACGCACACCGAGATTTTTAACCACCTGCTTGGGCTCTGGGACTGGGCCAAGATCTTGCGGCCACCAGTCGGGGGACCACAGTAGTTTGGCCTCACCGAACAGCATCACCTCCGTTTTTGCAACATTGCATTGCAGGAAGTTAGATGCCATCCAGTGGGCTACTGCCTTCATCCCCTGGGAGAAAGAGTTCCTGACCTCATCCGTGAAGTATTTAAAAGGAAAGAGGAGTTGGGTGTCATCCGCATATGACACAGGGATAAACCCATGGGACCTCATGATGTTCGCTAGGGGGGCCACATAGATATTAAAAAGGGTAGGGCTCAAACAAGAGCCCTGTGGCATCCCCTTCGAGATCCCCAACTCCTCTGACCGATAGGCACCGAAGGTGACTATTTGGGTGCGATCTGTCAGGAAACTCCTCAACCACGCTACAGCCCCACCTTCCAGGCCGATATTGACAAGCCTCGTGGTCATGATGTCATATGACACGGTGCCAAACGCCGCAGACAGATCCAACAGAACCAGGATAACAGAATGACCTTTATCCTGGAACATGTGTAGATCGTCTGCGACTGACAGCAAGGTGGTCTCGGTGCTATGTCTCGGCCTGAAACCCGACTGGGATGGATCCAGTCCATTTGTCTCCTCGATGTATCTAGACAAATGCCTATTAACAAATTTCTCTATCACTTTACCCATAAAGGGAAGGAGAGAAATAGGTCTCAAGTTGGTAAGTTCCGTCCAAGGAACGGTGGTATTCTTTCTCAACGGTCTCACTAGTGCCCTTTTCCAATCCCTCGGAACCTCTCCCGTGCTTAGTGACAGGTTAATTAGCTGCTGCATTTCTGGGCCCAGGACTTCAGCCAACATGGGCATGATGCGGGCAGGGATGATGTCCTGAGGGCTACCACTCTTAATCTCGGTCACTAAAGCAGTAACTTCCTCCAAGGAGATAGGGGGAAAGCTTTTTAGGCAGTTAGCTTGTGACTTCTGTTGTGTGTTGTTGTGGGAAAAGTTGTTAGGATCAACCACCTCAGTTGTCTTTGAGGCCATTATCTTTCCGTAGATCGCATCTATCTTCTTCATGAAGAATTGTGAGATCCCGTCACATAGATCTTGAGATGCAACCTCTACAGTCTCGCATGCCGCAGGCTTAGTGAAAGTTTGTAAGATTTTAAATAGAACTTTAGAGTCTTTCCCTGCCTCTGTGAGATGCATTGCGATGTGGCTTTTACGAGCTGTCCTTATGGCCTTATGATATGACCTAAGTGAGGTTATATGATGTTGCTTGTCCTCCGGCCTCCGAGACTGTCTCCATACTTTTTCCAGCTTTCTAGTTTTTCGTTTCATCAGTCTCAGATCCTCGGAATACCAAATTTCTTGCTTGACTGCCTGATGGGGTTTATATATTTTCAGCGGGATGGTGTAATTAATCGCTTCGCTAACTGCATTTTCAAACCGCTTAGGTTCAGTTGACATTATTCCCGTATAATCATTAATCAGGGGAGCTTGATAGGCTTCTCGGAAAGTGTCCACCGTTAATTTGTGCCAGGGTCTTCTTTTAGTGGCCAAGGAGGTCTGTGTGCGTGGCTTATCCATAGCATCAGTATAGAACTGTAAAATAAAATGATCAGTCCATTCTACCTGGGTGGGGGATATACACGTGGTTAGAGGTGAGTTGGAGAATACCAAGTCCAAAGTATGGCCTGCCTCATGTGTAGGTCCCTGATTAATCTTTTTAAGACCTAAATAGTCCATGTCCATTAAGAGGGTTCTAGCCTCCATGCATTTCTCTGAGTCGCTATGCATATTGAAGTCCCCTACTAGTAGGAAGTTCTGATTTTCTTCTATAAATGGTGCTAAAGCCTCCATAAGGGAGATGGAGAAATTTCCACTCGAACCTCGGGGTCGATACAATACCGCACCCCTTCTATTTTCCCTAGATGCGGAGGTAAGTTTAAAGATCAGTAATTCCATCCGCGGGGTACTAATTTCCTCCAAGATTGTGATGTTTAGCTCCTCCTTATATACAATGGCTACTCCCCCTACTAGTTTATTTGGGCGGTCCATTCTGGTTATCTTATATCCCATCGGGATGCCTAGTGTGATGGCTGGAACTGAGTGAGGCTTGAGCCAGGTCTCTGTTAGGAAACATAGGTCAGGCTTCTCTGTGGATATCAGGTCCCATACCTGTATGGCGTGCTTCACCAACGAGCGCGCGTTACAGAGCAGATTTTTGCTCCCCGAAGGGGGAGTGTCCTCTGTGATCTTAGCTGGGGCAGTGTTATGTGTTTGACATCGCCTTGCGGCTAGATCCCACTGATAGCTATTGGCCACTACCTCAAGGCCGAACTGTGTACGGCAAGTGTAGCATGTAAAAGGTCCTTCTAGGTCGAATTGTAAGGTGACATCGCATACATTTGATGAATGGTTCCGTAACCCTAATAATACCTGTGAGGTGTAGGTTAGGCGCCTAGTACAGGGATTCCTCGTGTTGGTAGGGGATATTGCCATAGTCTCCTGCCCCTGGCCCCGTCCTGTCGCGGACGGGCGCAGACGGGCTGGTCTTTGGCTTGTCTTAGGCGCAGGAGTAGGCGCCACCCTGCGCGCCAACGCTGCGCGCTGGGGCCGACGAGGGGCTAAATAGCCTTGCAAATGCGGAGGTCTAGTGCGCTAACTGCTCGACTCTCCGTGTGGCCCGTCTCTGCCCCGCCCTCCACACTCCGCGATTGGCTGCAGTGCCGGTTCAGGGGTCAGGAGGCAGAGAAACCAGTCCCACTCTGGTAGCCTAGATGTATGCAAGTAAGTGAATATTTAAAACAGCGTGCCTCTAAATATCTGTCCAGGAGCACATTTTATACTTTAAAAATCAGTATTCAGGAATTGTGAAAAAGTGCAAAATATTTAAAACGAACTCGAGCTCCCTCAAGAAATTTCTAAATTAGCCCAGCGTGGCTGCTCTGTGTGCGAGGTCGGCTCCAAGCGGGATGAGAGTAGCTGCCACCAACTCCTTACCGCTTTTTGATTAAGACAGCGCACGTTTGGTTTTTCAATTTCGTCAGCCCACTGGGGTTTTTATTGACTTTATTTGGGGCCAACATCACCATCCACTTGGCATAATAATTTTGAACATTACAGATACCATCAGACAATGCTCCGAAACTGACAAGGTACACGCCCACATGGGCAGGCCATTAATAAATGCTAATGTGTGTTCTGAACAGCAGCTGTTGTCTCTGTGTCTTATGGCTCGTGATCAAGAACGGCAGTTCGAAACGCATTGATCCCCGAAAGGAGATGAAAGAGTGAAACTGCCTGCAATGTCCTCCGTAGTATCAGAGGGAAACCTTCAGTGTGGTCGTTCTTACAGGGGCACCTTTTTTGTGGATATATATATATATATATATATATATATATATATATATATATATTCGGATCTAGTTAAATTGTCGAAATTTTAATTCGTTTAATTTTAGCACTTTGCACTTTCTATATAATTTGCACTATACAGTAACAACTGCTCTTTGTCACATTGAGTGATGTATTTTGAAATCAAGTTTACATGTGAATATGAAATCATTGGCACAAGCACTTTATTCAGATCCCCACCTGGGAATTATGAATTATAGGGGTTTTTTATACAAGAAAATATATGATCTTTTATGTAATTTTATCTATGTATGGTTTTATGATGTTGCATATTTATATGTATTTATATGTATATATACATGACAATTGCGATTGATTGCACATATTTATTATATCATCATTGAGAATTACATATGGTCATTACTCACTACGAGTTTTATCATTCAGACTAAGGGAAATGATGATATCTTTAGTCTTTTCTTGGTTTCCTTGTAAATAACCCATGACTTGTGGAGGGCGGGAAGTAATGGCCCACCCTCTGTGTTTACTATTTATACACCACTCGTAACATGGCAATCACATCATGTGATCAAGACTGTGGAGACAGTCGAAAAGCGTCATGGCGGCATGCTGAGCAGAAATATGCACAAATAAATCACCTTTGTTCTGGCACCAACTTTGGGTTCGACTCATCGTCATTTTTCTGGTTGATACGAGAACCGGAGGCGCTGTCAGTGTCTGGCGAGGCTTTGTTCATATATATATATATATATATATATATATATATATATCCCTTCAAACTCCTGCTAATCGGCTCTCGAAACTGACTCCACAAACACAGGTACAGACCACACAACAGCGCCGAAGATACTCTCAAAGGTGGTTTATTGCTCCCTTGTCGCCAGCATGACGCGTTTCGGCTACGTCACGGTAGCCTTGATCACATGACCGTAGGAACCAATAACTGTGCTTAAATACTGTGCATTATCAGATTGAAAAGGGCGTCAACAATAAATAGACATAAACAACATACTTCAAATCACCATCCGAGGATGCAGTTGTACATATAAACCAGGTGTATTAAATAATTTTCATAATATTAAAAATTCATGGACCATAAATGTAAATTCACTATAAAAGTCCCACCTTGGCTGATCCATCGGATGTAAAAATATTACAACTCATGTATGCTTGTAAGCTATAGTCTATATACAAATTATTGACCCTCAAATATGTTAATACAACAATCTGAGCAAGAAAGTGCAAGTGCAGTACAATCATAAAGTGCAAAACTGTGTAAAGTGCAAAATATAATCATCCTCAAAGAGGATTTGAATTCATTAAAATTGGGAATGCTTTCAAAACGGCACGTTAGAGCCCCTATTAGGAAGGGCTACATGACGCTAGAAATTAATCGCTAAGTGAAGAATATACAAATATTGACACCAGGCATAAACAAAAAATAGGCTGCCGAATTTAAGACATTATGGCACAGTGCCCTAATCATATTGGAGAAGGGTGGTTTCAAAGACCACTAATCTACCCTTGAACAGCAAATCTATAATGAGAACTAGCTGCACATAAAAGGGTAAGACAGATGGCATAAAATCTAATTGGTGAGGAAACAAGATGTAGGGGGCCTGAGGAACTCCACTCGATAGACAACTAGTTACCACCTTCAAACTCACTGGGGTAAACAATGGACAACAGGAAACCTATAAGGAACTCACTAAAAACAGTAGAAAAATAACTCATGATTTATACAAAATATAAATATATATATAGGGGAGCCTTATTATTGTTAATATCGCATTGAATCATAAAAAACAGTGCAAATCTTCCCCTGTATTCATTCCATTCAGAATCCTGGTGTCTAAAAGTAAAATATATTTACTTTCCAATTGTCTCAGGATTTTCTCCCTATTGCCTCCCCTGATGTTCTTGGGTACTGCATCAATGATAAAATACTTGAGGTCATGTAAGTTCTTTTTGTGGACCAGTTCAAAGTGCCGTGCTACAGGGTAATTTGCATCCGAGTTGACAATGGCTCTAAGGTGCTGAAGGATACGAATAAAAGCCTGCAATTTAGTGCTTCCAATGAACTTGAGTCCACATGTACACTGGAGCACATAAACCGCAAAATCAGTGCGACAGGTGAAATGGCTCCTAATCTTGATAGGGTTTGGGTCAAATGCAGAGTGGTATTCATTGGTATTAATACCAAACTTGCATGCTCTGCAAGAGATGCACTTCAAGAACCCACATTTATCTGATAACCAGTTAGATTTTGTTGCTACCTCAGGACTAGATCTAACCAGAGCATCCCTCATCGAAGGTGCTCTTTTAAAAACAATAGAGGGCTCATCTGGTATCAGGGGAACTAAACTAATGTCGGTTTTAAGTAGTGGCCAGTGTTTTTTTAGTATCCCTCTCACCTTCCTCTCATCCCCATTGAAAGTCGTTATCAAGCTGATATTGTTACTGAATTCCTCTTCCTCCTTATTTAATGGCATATTGGTAGAATTCAAATTGACCGAGGTGAGATATTCTTCTCTGTCAAACTGATTGGCCCTGTTTTTAGCTTCTTGTAGCAGGGAGATATCATAACCTCGGGCACAGAACCTAATGAGAGCCTCATTTTGACACCTCTCCAAATCAGCCTCTGAGCTGCAGATCCTACGCATCCGCAGGAACTCATATATATATATATAAAACCTCTGGCCCAACCTCTGTGATCAGATGCCCTGGTGATCCCTTTTAACTTCTCCATCTTATAGCAGTATGGTCACGCTTTATGCAGACGACCTACTGTTTTACTACGTAGATCCCAGCACATCTATCCCGAGAGTAGAATACCTTGTAGCAGAATTTGGTCTCCTCTCAGGATAGTCAGTGAACACCTCTAAACCGAGGTAATGTGCTTGAATGTTAAAGATTGGGGCTGGAGAGTGAGCCCAAATTTTATATAGTAGAGGATCTCAATCATGGTTGACGTAGATAAAGTGCCCCAGATTAATTTGCAGAGGGTCGCCAAAGAAATAGATTGCCTACTTGCTAGGTACAAAAATCTACCGTTAACTGTCTTTCGGTGTGTTCACTTGATAAAAATGGTGATCCTTCCCAAACTGACTTACCTTTTGAATGCTATTCCTCTTGTGTTTTCAAAATCAAGCATAGACAAAATTCAGGGGAAGGTTGCCAGTCTTATTTGGGCCAATAAGGGTGCTAGGCTGGCCTGGAACAAACTCAAATGAAGGCTCGATAAGGAAGGGTTGGCCTTGCCCGATCTTAATCTGTATTGCGCAGCGGTCCAATTTAAAAATATTTGGATGCTGTAGGGGAAGCCAGATGATTCCATGTGGGGGAAGCTCCTAGGAGATATGGTGAGAGAGTTGAGCGTGGAAGGATTTCTCTATAACTTTGGTGCTCCCAGATTTTTTAAGAAAGTCCGATTAAAAGTGCTGAGTTCTGTGCTGAATTTATGGTACAAGATGAGGAGAATGTGTGGTTTAGGTTACTATTCAGATCTGGCCACAGTTTGGGACTCCACCGGTACTCCGATTTGCTTGAAAGACAGTTTAAATCTCCCACTCAGAAGGGCGGGTATCATAACATGGGCAGATCTGATGACAACTGAGGGGTTGCATCCTTGGGAAGCCTTAAAGGGAAAAACTGGAAATAATCTGTCCCAAGTTTAAATTTATCCAACTGTCTTATTGGTTTGCGGCCTCAAAAAAGGAGATAGGCGCGACTGGGAGCTAGAGCATCTTTTCCAAGATACAAGACCTAAGAGCAAGGAGGTTGCAAGGTGGTATGAGAAATTCTTGGAGGCTGAGGAGAAGAAGCTATCACCAACCCTCCTAGTATGGAGAGGAGCTTTCCAGTAGATGGATCTCAAATTGAGTTGGGATAACTCCCTGAGGATCCTGTATTCCACTCTCAAACCTGTTAAGCTGAAGAGGAATCATTTCTTTACCATTAACCGACTTTAATGGACACCATTTAAAATTGCAAAGTTCGCCCCCCAGACCCCTCCCAAGTGTAACAGGTTTGGCTATCTGGAAGCTGAGGATGTTTATACTTTTATCAAATGTTCTAGGTTAAGAGACTACTGGGGTGGTATAGAACTTTCTTTGAAACATATTCTAGGTGTGGAGATGAGTCTGAGTGCATCGCTTGTCCTTTTTGGATTTGATAAAATAATAAGCAAACTCCTGAAAAAGATTAAGGAAACGGCTGCTTTTCTACCTGATATTAATTGCTAGAAGACAAATCTGTACGAGTTGTAGGGACCCCATACCTCCAAAAGTTGAAGATTGGATTAAGGTTGCTGTCAGGGTATGGTGGCTAGATCAGGGCTCAGAAACGAGCCTCCCACTGGCCATATGGACTGATTTCCCATCTTGGCATTGTCCTTTGGGTACTGGCCATACATTCCAATTATTACACCAAGGCACCAGCAAAGGTGAAGGTCCTGTATGGTGTCAGGCCAAAGGCGAATGCAGTGACCTCTGGGTGGATAGATAGATTGAGCAGTCTTTTGAGAGTTGCAGATGGTTCTGGTGGTATGAGGATTGAAAACTATATATATATATATATATATATATCATGGCCTTTCCTACTCTGTTAGTCTGGAACACGATCACCACCCTTACGGCAGCCATATAGCGGCCAGACTAGACCCATCCTACTCCACTCCAGGGAAACACCCCCCCCCCCCTTTTCACCCCGAATATCAGTTTTACTTTGAACCCTTTAATTTCCTTTAGTTTCAAATCATTGCCTCTCCGCAATTCCGATGTATATATTTCTCACCTCCTTAAAAGACTGTGAGTGGCCTAACCCCATGTCTTGCATTCCCTGGACAACCTGTGATCTGTAATGGGACACATTCCATCGGGCACTTGCCCGCTCTCCACCACCTCGCCAGCACCTGATCCTCAGGGCTACCGAGCATTGCAATAACCGCGCCCCTTTAAACAGCAAGCGTAGACATTATCCTGTGTTGTCTGCCACTGGGCAACAACTACTTGCCCGCTTCATAGATGGTTACAACAAACACACTATCAGGATTAGATTGTTGATAATTAAATATTATTTCAAATCGTCAGTCACAACCATGACATGTTTTTTAATTGCTCACAAAATATTGTCAAGAATGTATTGATAAAGTTTTGTGGAAGTCTTTCTTCCTTAAGAACCCACAGGACATGCAATCATGAAATGTAAATGTTTTCTATGTCCATTGTAAAAACAGGAAATGCTTTAAAAAGACATGGCCACCTCTAGGTCTTTGTATGACTTTTTGACAAAGACTGTGCTGTCAAAACGCGTCAAGTCAATATGAAGCGATAAGGAAATCCAGGCAAGCCAAAAAACAGCCCACAGTGAAACCAACAACAGTTAGACCGGTAAATGAGGAAACTGTTTCAACCAACTCTGAGAACAGCTCTGAACCAGATAGTGATCAAGAAAGGGCAGATAATGCAAGAGCGGCAGGCCCAAAGAACACACTTGATGAGGAGCTGGAGATTTTTTGCGAGGACAGAAGGCAAACGCTAAGGCCTCGGACAAAACAACAGAATTACACCGCTCAAAGAACCGGAAGCGTAGAGAGCAGAGGAAGGCGAGCAAACGTAGGTGGAACTCGCAAAAGAGAGGAGGATGGAGCAAGAACAAATAATTCCCATTGATTTGGACAAGACTGTGGCAAACCTGGCAAATATTGAGTTGAGTCACAAGGAAAAGGAGATACTGAGCCTAGGTCTTTCATTTTGCCCAAAGAGGGATTTCAACTAGGTAAACACCAGACTGGATGTCTTCAAGAGTACAAGAAAACGGAAGTTGAAAAAGTACTTTGTCCTTAACAAACAGGAGGACACACGAACTATATCATCCAGTGACACCACTGTTGGAGGCGCAGCTTGTTCACAAACAACAGCTGACCTAATGAAGGAGCTTGATGAATGTGGCAATCGAGCTCATACAACGAAAGTGGTGTGGTACACACACAATCTGTAGCAGGAACCTCGGGGCTTACCGTCCATTCGGCAGGGCTCAGAAAACTTCCTACCAAATTCAAAGCCAAGTCAACTTTCAATCCAGTCATGCTCAAAGACTCTATAGACTTGTTTCATGACCAAGAAACCAATCAGTTGAAGGATCTAAATATCAAAATTCACAGGGGCAAACATAAGTACGACAAACAGATGGCAGAGTATAGAGCTTTGATGGTCAAGCTGCAAAAGAACCGCAATCTTATAATTCGCGCTTCTGACAAAGGAGGAAATATTGTGCTGATGCACAGAGAAATGTATCTGAAAGAAGCCCTCCTACAGCTTAATGACAGAACTTGTTATACAAAATTCACAGGATTGGAGCTGAAGGCTGTATACACGGACTGTCACAAAAAATTGTCCAAATGGAAATCGAAAGGCCTAATTACCAAATCTGAATACAAGTTTCTTAAAAATGACCATCCTATTGTGCCGACAATGTACTTTTTGCCCAAACTGCATAAGGACAATCTGAACCCTCCTGGGCGTCTGATTATTTCAGCCAGGAACAGTTGCTCTAAGCACATGTCACAATATGTGGATTTCTTTCAGCAGGAGGAAGTAAAGAAGCTGCCGTCATACATAAGTGATACTAGTGATTTTTTGACCAAAATACAAAACCTTGTATGGAAACTAGATTTTTTATTAATCGCACTGGACGTGTGTTCATTATACACGAGTATCATACATTCAGACGGCCTTAATGCAATGAACTTCTACCTGCAGAGAGCACAACCAAACATGACAGAGCATAACAAAATGTTGGTGGACATGGCCAAGTTTTGTCTGAACAGCAATGTTTTCATGTTCAACAATATGATGTATAGGCAGCTACAGGGTGTTGCCATGGGGGCCAGCTTCTCTCCTAGCTACGCGTGCTTGCACATGGGCTATTGGGAGGAGCTGGTCCTCATGGCGGAGCACGCAGAGACAATGGAAAACAGGGTGGTAACTTGGTTACGCTTTATTGATGACCTGTTTGTTGTTTGGAGGGGGGATGTAATATCAGCAGAATCATTCATAACAAACATCAATAACAACAATTTGAACCTCCAATTCACTGCCACTATAAGTAATACATCTATTACATTTCTAGACACAGAAGTCTTTGTTGAACACGATAAACTAGAGACAAGACTGCACCATATATCCACCGCTGGGAACTCTACCCTGCATGCTAGAAGTTCACATATTAAACATCTAGTGAATAGCATCCCGTATGGGGAGATGCTAAGGCTCAAGAGGATCCATAGCAGGGAGAGTGACCTGAAAGACGCCCAAAGAGAGAGTAAGGACATATTTTTACAGAGGGGCTACTCTAACAAAATCATAGATGCAGCTATACAAAAAACTGCACAAAAAGATAGATCCGAACTGTTGTCAGGACATACTAAGTTGCCACCGGAAGGGGAAGCCATAGCTACTAGGCCACCAGAATTCAGGATAATTGTGCAGTACAGCGCACAATTTAAACAAATCCAGTCCATCATCAGTAAGAATTGGCCACTAGTCCTCAGTGACCCAGTGATAGGGAGTGATCTTCCAAAAAGGCCCTCCATCACTTACAGCAGGGGGCAGTCTATGAGGGACGAGCTAGTTAAAACTAGCCCAGAGGTCTTAGAGTCGACAGTATGGTACCAAACACATACAGGCTTTTTTAATTGTAAGGTATACAAGGCCTGTCAACAAGCAGTCAATAAATCCTGCTATCTCTCGCCATTTGACAGGAGGGAACATAAAATAGACAAGGTGTTAACATGTAAAACTGAATACGCCGTCTACGTCCTGATATGTCCTTGCGAACTGCTCTATGTCGGGAGTACTAAACATCCCGTACATAAAAGCATCAGTGCATAGATGTGATGTCACTGACCATGTCATGAGTGATGTAATATGTGACGTCATCAGCAGTGCATTGCAGGCACGCTTGTTATAGTGAGTCCAACTAACTATAACGTTGGAATTTCTATGGTTGTAGGTTAGTAAAATTTCCAGCTAACTATAACTGGTGTGAAACCTATGGTTTTTTCAGTGAATATATATATATATATATATATATATATATATATATACATACATATATATATATACATACACATACATATATATATATACATACACATACATATATATATAAATATATATACATACACATACATATATATACATACACATACATATATATATATATATACATACACATACATATATATATACACATACATATACATATATACATACATATATATACATACACATATATTGCCTACTGGCGGTCGCCAGTAGGTAGTTATAGTTAGGATTATTTTCAATGCAAAATCTCAACATTCTATTTTGACGCCGGTTGAGGAATCTGCCTGAAAATTTCCTCAAATTTGCCTCGCGGCACTCCGGTCCTTCCCTGAAAAGTTTGGGGGGGATTCGTTAAGTGGGGGCCGAGATAAAAGGGGGGTCCCAAAACGTGTTTTCCCCATGTTAATTTCCATAGGGCGGTCGACCTCACTTTTAGCCCGAACGGCTGAATGGATTTCCACCAAACTTGGCAAAATTGTAGGGACTGGTAGCCCGATGTGCCTTTGCTATATCTCAAGATATATGCTCCAGTGGTTTTTACGAAAATTAACTTTGAAAAAATATATATTGGGCTACATTGGGCAATATATATGTTGGAGCCCAAATGTAGCCCAATGTAGCCCAATGTAGCTTAATGTAGCCCAAAGATGGCAACCAGAGACAAAAAAAAACAAATGTAGCCCAAATATCAGCCAGATTTAGCCCAACTATAGCCCAATGACAGAATGTCCCAGAGTGTTCTAAAGAACAACTAGAGCGCTAACAGTCTTACTTATGACAAAAGTATGGCACACCTGAAGTAATCTTGATTGGAATAAAGTGTTAACACTTAAAACATTTAATTTGCAAAGGAACAAAATGAGGGGGTTCATTTTGCCATAGAAATTATGATTAGTGCTGAAGAAAGAAAAATTAGTGCACATTTTGAGTGACTTCTCAAATCCGCTTATATTTCATTAAAAAAATTCTGATATGCAGTCTCCCAAGATGGCCACCAGAGACAAAATAGCCCAAATGTAGCCCAAATATCAGCCAGATGTAGCCCAACTATAGCCCAATGACAGAATGTCCCAGAGTGTTCTAAAGAACAACTAGAACGCTAACAGTCTTACTTATGTCAGTCAGTCAGTCAGTCAAAGTTCTTTATTGCGATAACTTAATATCATACAAAGACAATGGCATAAAAAACACAAACAACAAATAGCATGAATAATAAGAAAGCAGTTAAAAGCAATTAAAAACAGTTAGAACATTAAAAAAGAGCAATTCAGTTAAAAATCAATGTACCATGTTGCAAATCATTAAGACTTTGTAATTGCGTGGTGTTAAAGTGCATTAATAATAAAGTGCATAATAAAGTGCAATATCCCAAGGGATAATCCCCGCATAAATGTTCTACTAGGGTACACACTGTGATCTAAAATTCATTAACCTGGAGTTGCCTTCAGCCCGACTAGTTAATAAACAAGTCTGCACTCTTGAGTCTGATATTCCTGCTTCTTATTGCTCTTACCAGGAAATTTGCCACGAAAAACATAATCCTGGGAGTATGCAGCATTTGTAAGTAAATAAGAGCAGGTCGGACCAGAATAAATCCCGCTTCCTTAAGTATGGGAACGAGAAACTGCCTCCGTGCATCATTATAATAGCTACAGAACATTATAAAGTGCATTGTGCTCTGTTCTGAAAAAAGGTCACATGGACATGGCGGGGCTTTTTCAGGGGTACTCCACTCAGAGTAAAAACCCAAGTTAAAATGAATTAGATTGAGTCTAAAACGGGTTAAAATGAACCTATGATAAGGGTTAGTCACCACATTAAGATAATTGTCAGGACCACTTGGTATAGCCAGCAAGAGGCTGGCCCTGACACAGGGTTTCTGTAGCTCGACTTCCTCCCTCTCCAGGGAAAGACGGTCCTTCATAGCAGCCTTAATGAGGACAACGTCATTGCATGTTATGGAGTCAGTAGCTGTATATAGTTCAGGCCTACCCAACCTACAAAAACTGTCCTTAATGTACTTTAACCAACCAATCTTATGTACGTTGTCCAGGGTCAAACAATCCTTTATTATGGAATGGTTTAAGGGAATTTCAGGATTAAGCCACAACTTGAGCCATGCGATTAATGGGGCTATTCTTACCAAATCGCTCATGAAGCCTTCTCCTAACTCCTGGTGGACAGTATAAGATGGGGTTGACTGCGGGACGCCCAAAACTGATCTAAAAAATCTATTTTCCGCGGTCTGTATGGGGTCAACTCTTTTGTACCCCCAAAGGGAGCTCCCATATGAAGCTACGGAAATACATTTGGCTTTATAAATTTTGCTGATAGCTTCAAAAGGCCTGCCCCCTAGTCTTTTTGAAAAGCCATGAAGGGCCGCGGAAGTTCTAGCCAGTGTAGCTGCTCTACTTTTTACGTGAGGGCCCCAACTACCTTTCTCGTCAAAGGTGATCCCCAGATAGGGAAAAGTAGTAACCCGAACAAGTTTTTCCCTTCCGCAAAGAAAGGTTTTATGGACGGATTTCCTTGAAGCCTGACCCATAATCATAATCTGGGATTTTTTTGCGTTAATTTTCAGGTCTAAGGAACCCATGAAGGATTCGAAAGCATCCAACAGCCGTTGTAGCCCCACTCCCGTTCGCGCCAGAAGCACCGCGTCATCCGCGTACAGGAGAACTGGAATACCCTGTTCCCCTGCACGTGGAATATCGCGAGTGACCCCTCTTAGAGCAGGCTCTAAGGCATTCACATACAACGTGAACAGTAGAGGTGCCAAGATGCATCCCTGACGGACACCTCTTTCAGAAGCAAACACTTCAGTACATCTTCCATCAGTAGAGACTCTAACCTTAGCAGACAGGCCAGAATGTAGGTCGGACAGTAAGTTGACTATAGATCTGTCCAGACCCATCTCAACCAGTTTACCCCAGAGCTTAGATCTATTGACCATATCGAATGCAGAGGAGAGGTCCATGAACCCTAGGTACATGGACCCTTCCTTAGCTCTGGTGTATTTCTCAATCAATAGGTGGAGATTGAGACACTGGTCCAGGGTGCTTCTCTTGGGTCTAAACCCGTATTGCACATTGCTCAAGATGTTGTTCTCAGTGGCCCATGTATTCAGTTTTGCTAATAGGACTCTCCCTAAGATTTTAACTGAGGAGTCTATCAATGAAATGGGCCTATAGCATACAGGGTCCTGCCTATTGCCTTTTTTAAAAACCGGAATAATAGTTGAAGTTTTCCAAGACTTCGGGATGTTGTCACGGTTTAAGGCGTTAAAAACCCTGCAAAGCAGTCTTGACCAGAAGTTGGGGAAGCATTTAAAGGCATCGGCCGGAACACCATCCGGTCCTGGTGCCTTTTTTGTCAGGGTGCGACTAATGGCATCTAAAATGTCCTCAACTTCAAAGTGCAGATGGTTACCCAGTTTGGTGGTGGACTCTTCATAAGCACTATTCTTAGCTAGAGCCTGACCTGAGTATATGTTTCTAAAGTGTTGAATCCATTCCTGATCTGGAATATTTGCTTCCATAGGGGAGTTATCCTCGCCAGTCTTACTTATGACAAAAGTATGGCACACCTGAAGTCATCTTGATTGGAATAAAGTGGTAACACTTAATACATTTAATTTGAAAAGGAACAAAATGAGGGGTTTCATTTTGCCATAGAAATGTTTATATATATATATATAATACCTACTGGCGGTCGCCAGTAGGTATATATAGTCAGGATTTTTTTGAATAGGGATTTCTGAAAATTCTATGTTGAATAACTTTGGCGTTGATGGACGGAATTGGCTGAAATTTTCAGGAAAATGGCACATTTTGTTTCTGAGCATCCCCTGAAAGTTTGGGGGGGTTTCGTCAAGCGGGGGCCGAGAAAAAAGGGGGGTCCCAAAACGTGTTTTTAACATTGAGTTTTCCATAGGGCGGTTGGACTCACTTTTAGCTCGAACGGCTTAATGGATTTCTATGAAACTTGGCAAAATTGTAGAGACTATTTGCCCGATGTGCCTTTGCTAGGTCTCAAGATATGTGCTCCAGTGGATTTTGAGAAATTAACGTTAAAAAAAAAACTTTAAAAAAAATATATATATCTGTGACAGCGTCCCGGTTAGGCCTAACAAACCGGCCAGCAGGAAGCTGAATCGGCAATGGAACCGCCTTCTTAGGGAGCCGACTCGACCCGCACTGAATCACATAACATAACATAACATAACATAAATGCCTGGTTCAGTGAAGAGCTTGGACAGTTTAAACTTCGCTGTAAACAGGCGGAACGTACATGGAGGAGAGGATATAGGGAGCAGGATAAGGCGGCTTATAAAGTAGCCCTGCATGAATACAAGGCCCAGTTAAGAATCGCAAAAGCTAAGTTCCTAGAAGAAACTCTGGCGAAGGCCCCTAACAAATCTCAGAGTCTGTTCAGGCTGGTTAAGACTTTGTCTGACCCGCCTTGTACGGCGTCTACTATTCCGGCCTCGCAGGAATTGTGCGACTCGCTGGCCCTTGCATTTGAGGAGAAAATCAGGACTATCCTGACTGGACTCAAAAGACCTGAACAGTCTGTGACAACTGCAGTCTCTCTTTCGGATTCCCCTGATAATTTGGGATCCGAATGGGCGTTCAGCAAGGAAGGTCTGCCTCAGCTGTCCGGTTTCCCTTTTCCCTCGCTAGAGGAATTTGTCATCCTGGCGAATAGTGTATCGTCAGGATCACCGCTTGATCCAATGCCTCATAAGATCTGGAAGGCCTTTCAAGATGAGCTTTTCCCTCCGCTGCACTCCATCTGCTGTCAATCACTGACAACAGCGACAGTCCCAGACAGCTGGAAGATGGCAATTGTAACACCTCTGTTGAAAAAGGCCTCTTTGGACCCTCTCTGTTCGGCTAATTACAGGCCGATTTCGCTACTACCATTCGCGATAAAAATTCTCGAGAGATGGGCCACAAGAGCTTTATCCAACTTCCTGGAGACAAATCTCTGACTAGATGCTGCACAATTTGGCTTTAGGCCAGCTCACGGCACCGAGACGGCCTTGGTCACCGTGCTGGATGATCTGCGAACGCGAGTCGACAAGGACAAGTCTGCATTTCTGGTGCTACTTGACATGTCGGCCGCGTTCGACACGGTGGACCATGAAGTATTACTTGGCCGTCTTCGGAATGCGGGAGTGAGTGGTCTGGCCCTAGACTGGCTCACTTCTTACTTGGACAACAGACAACAAGCCGTGGCACTACCACCATTTCGATCAGCCACCCGGCAGGTGAAACAAGGAGTCCCTCAAGGATCGGCGATTAGTCCGATCCTATTCAATATGTGTCTCCGTCCCTTGGTAGCACTGATAAAGTCATTCGGCATATCAGTCATCAATTATGCCGATGACACTCAGTTGATTTTTTCATTTGAGGGATCGGAGATTATTTCAAGGAATGCCTTTCACCGTTGTATGTCAGCAACAGCAGCATGGTTGCGAGCCAACGCGTTGCAATTCAATGGGTCAAAAACAGAGGTACTTTACTGCTCCTTGGACCGAACTCCCCGCACATTACCGGCCGACTTTTGGCCAGCGTCCATCCCGGGCTCGGTGGAGGCTGCAGAATCAGCTCGCAATTTGGGAGTTCTATTTGAACCCAATTTGCAGCTTGACGCTTCCATAAATAAGACGGCAGCGACGTGCATGGGCTTGCTCCGTGCTCTACGGAAAATCTTGCCACTTCTTCCTCGGGGCTCCAGAGCAGAGGTAGTGCGTAGTTCCATCCTCAGTAGGTTAGACTACTGTAACGCACTACTTCTGGGTGCCCCGAAGACTCTGGTCCTTAAGCTCCAAAGGATCCAGAATATGGCCGCTAAATTGGCCTTGTCTCGACCGCGGTCCGCCTCTTCTTCGGCAGCTTTGGCCGATCTTCATTGGCTTCCAGTCCAGCAGAGAATTGCATTTAAAGCTTTATGTCTTGTTTTTAGGGCCCTGCATGAACTGGGACCAATACCTATTCAGAATCTCTTCTCCTGGTATCAGGCAGCCAGACCTTTGAGATCCTCTTCGGCGTTCCTGGTAAAGGTCCCTAGAATAAATCGAGTGAGGATGGGTGGTCGTGCCTTTAATTTTACGGCCGCCACGTTGTGGAATATTCTTCCTCTGGCACTGAGGAGTTGCCATGATCTGCCTACGTTTAAAAAGGACCGTAAGACTCACCTGTTCCCCAGAGTAATGTAGCTTATTTAATCAGATGTATGGATAGGTCTCAGCGCCAGGATACCCTTTGGGTGACAGCTGCGCTCAACAAAAAAAAAAAACAAAGTTACCGCCCCGGTTCGCGTACCAGACGCGTAACGGAACTTCGCGAGGAGAAGCGGATTGGCTCTCCGGTGACTGTCAACATTCTAAACAGTCCGGAGCGGCCGCCATCTTGTCTCTCGGTAGGATCGAGAGACAAGAGGTGGAAATAAACGAAGGGGGAAATGAATGAAAGGGGGCAAGGTAGACCCCTCCTGACCCCCTAGGATTGATGTGGGGGCTATTAAAGGGCCCCGCAGGTAGCTCACCGGTAGCGTAACGGGAGTCCGCCATCTTGTGTTTCGGACGAATTTAGTCACAAGATGGAGGATAAACAATGTTGGGAATGGGTATAAGGGGGCACGGGAGACATAGCCTGACCCCCTAGGTTTTCTGAGGGTGGCTGAGGAGGCCCATATATGTAAAAAAAAAAAAAACACCTTTTTTTTCAAATTTTCGCACGGTTAGCGCCCGGTCCGCGCACCGGATAGCGTTCCGGAAAGCGTAACAAGGGGAAAACCAAGGGAAATAGTAAAATAATATTTTAGAGTGCTTTGAGGTAGGGTAGCTCTGAATAGAGCTGTTGTGTTGTGTGGGTGATGTAAGTACCAACATGTAGGTACCAATGAAGAGTCTAAAATTCAATGTACACCGTCTCCTCTGTAGATATTTTGTATGTTCTAATATGGGTTATTTAAATGTTAATGTGTGGAAAAGCACTTCATGCTTTAAAGCAATTGTATTTTTGAACTGATTGTTCTTTCCTCTTAGTCCTCCTCTTTGGTTTTTTTTCCCCACACTCTTCTTCAGCATGATAGTTGATAAATTCGTTCCCTCAAAACATGTGTATACATAAAAAAATTATATTAAATACATATAAAATATATTTTTCCTTTAAAAGAAGAATACATTTTACAGCTTTTGATATTTGCTATTAAAAAACCATTGAAATTCACTGAAAAAACCATAGGTTATAGACCATATATAGTTAGGAATTAGCATTTACAAAACCTTGAAAATTCACTGAAAAAACCATAGGTTATAGACCATCTATAGTTAGGAATTAGCATTTACAAAACCTTATTTTACTCACACAAAACCATTGAAATTCGCATATATAGTTAGTTGCACTAACTATATATCGCGCACCCGCAATCCACTGCTGATCATGTCACATATTACATCATTCATGACATGGTCAGTGACATCACTGATGACATCACTGATGACATCTCAAATGACATCACTGATGACATCACTGATGACAACATCCAGTGACTGTATGTTTCTGTAAAGTTAAAATATGTCTTACATATTGAAGAATGAGTGGATGTATAAGTGTCTGGATGAAGGATTTAGTAGGTGCATGACTGACTGTATGAGTGAGTGATTAAATGTGTCTCACTGAGTGCATGGGTTAGTGACTAAACTGTCTTAATTTGTGCATCATTATGTCTGTTGTTCTGTAAACTGCTGCATGTGTTGATCAGTAGCTATATGAGTAACTATATGGGTTATTGATTGGTTGCCCAAGTATTTGTATGGGAGACTGAGTGTGTGTGTGGGTGGCTGGGAGGTGTATGACTCTGTGCATAGATGTGTGAGCAGTTGATTCACTAGATGTATGGGTTCAAAAGTGCATGTGGAAACAGCTGTATGGGCGGTTGACTGTGTGCATGAGTGTATTGGTGAGTGAATGGATATCTCAGTGCTGCATGTCAAAGTAAGTACATATGTAAAACACAGTACATGTGAGAGTTGACATATATAAATAACTGTGCATAAGAGCCAGTGAATGTTTGAGTGGCTGTATGGATCATTGTGAACTTGTATCAGGGATTGTATAAGAGAGTAAATATGTGTTAGTATATGTTTGAATAAGTAAGGTGTGTATAACTGTATAGTTGAGGAAATGGAGGTGTGATTGATTCTTTGCATGACTGACTAGGTGTGTGAGTAACTCCATGGATGAGTGACAGTCTGTGAGTGTCTGTTTACACTGAGTGTATCTAAGGTTATATTAGAGTCTGAAGAGGTTCATCGTATTATCACATGAATGAAGTCATCAGTGATGTGATCAGTAATGTCAAATGAGATGTCATCAGTGATGTCATCAGTGATGTCATTTGAGATGTCATCAGTGATGTTATCAGTGATGTAATTTGAGATGTCATCAGTGATGTCATCAGTGATGTCATTTGAGATGTCATCAGTGATGTCATCAGTGATGTCATTTGAGATGTCATCAGTGATGTCATCAGTGATGTCACTGACCATGTCATGAATGATGTAATATGTGACATCAGCATTGGATTGCGGATGCGCGAAATATATAGTTAGTGCAAATAACTATATGTGGAATTTCATTGGTTTTATATCAATGAAATGTCCAGCTAATTATATAGGAGGAATTTCTATGGTTTTTTATATGTTAATTCCTAACTATATAAGGCCTGAAACCTATGGTTTTTTCAGTGAATTTTCTATGTTTTTTAAATGCTAATTCCTAACTATATAAGGCCTAAAACCTATGGTTTTTTCAGTGAATTTCAAAGGTTTTTTAAATGCTAATTCCTAACTATATAAGGCCTAAAACCTATGTTTTTTTCAGTGAATATATATATATACATATACATATACATATGTGGGGTTTTTTTGTCGCCCAAGGTGTTAAAAGTGCCATCAAATGGAGAACTAAAGAAAAGCCTGTTCTTGTGGCGGGTACGTGGATTTGTGAATATATTCATAGCTGCCAAGGTTTCAGATTGCAAAGTGTGACATTTTCATAATTTCAGTGTAATTATAAGTGACATTTCAATGACTATGAGTGACACTTTCTTTCGAGCAAAATCAAGCAATGAAGACACGGGGAAACATTTAAATATCAGAAATTACATCCATTGAGCAATGAGATGGTCTTTAGAATCATGTGTTCAAACACATGTATGTAGTTAAGCCAAACGGACGTGCATCATACCAAATATAAGGCCATGTTCATTTTGTGTGGGGAAAAGTGATGAGGTGGACGGGATATCACAAGGACAATGACAATGGCACAGTAAAAAAATCTCAATGAGGAAATTAATGTGCGTGGGCAGAATTTCTTTACATAGGAAGAAGGGCTCATACGACATGCAAGTAAACATAATGGTGAATGGGTAGTAAGCAACATCATAAATATGCTTTTATGCTGTAGATACATAACTGTAAGAGCAGTTTTATGAGTCATTGAGCATAGTACTCTCCAGTAATGGTATGCATAATTCATGCCATCTAATTAAACAGCCATCAAAAAGTAAAGTTATCTCTATACACCAGTATAATAATGTGGGCAATGGTAAAATGCGGCATTTACTTGCATTTCCAGGACTTCTCTCAGGAGCACTTCTTTCTCTTTCACCCACGGTTCTTTTTCCTGCTCATATCTGGTGCTTCCCCACTCGCACCCCTCTCTCCTTTTCCCGCTTATTCCACTTTACACCCAAATGAGGCTTTTTGCTGTTTGCTCCTCAGCATACAAAGCCCGAGTGTCCTGTACCACACCGCATCGCACTGGCGTTGCCGCCGCTGCCACCAGATTGCAAGCAGCCCAGAAAAGCGGCAAACAGCACCTCTGCGGGAGCAGCGTGACTCACGGTTTGCAGCTTGCGGCTTGCTGCAGCTCCGTATCTCCGCTCCGCTCTGCTCTCAGAGAGTAGAAATGCCGGTAGCAGGTTGTCTCCGCTGTGCCCGCTGTCCCCGCTGTGCTGTGCTTGCTTGCCGCCAATTTTCGTTCCGTTTTCTAGCGGTAATCAGTAAGCAGTAATGGTGCAGGCGTCCGCGTGTGTATTATTGAGTCCTGCAGCACGATGTAAAAGGACGTAATTAAAAAACGTTTCCCGGGGCTCCTCAGCACACGGGAGCCCCGCACAAGTACTGCACCAGCCGGCATCATTAACCGGTCTCCCCCTTGGCACGGGAGACCGGCGGGCACATCAAAGGCTTCCCCCAGGCAGGGGGAAGCGGAAACCACGTCCTCCCGGCCCCGCCCACAACCAGGCGGCGGCCATCTTGAGGCGGCTCGGGCCGCGGCGGTGATCTCGGGAATAAAACGAGGGGTGGGAACCCTCGAAATTAAAAGAAAACACATTAAAATAAAAGACAGAAGCCCCCCAAGCCCCCCCAAAAAAAAAAAATTCCGAAAATTTGCTGGGGTGCGCGCACGGGTGCGCGCGTATAGATATATAATTGGTTTCTCTTTTACTTTTCTCAGGAACCACTGGAGGGATTTACACTATTTTACCAAAAGCGTGATCTGCGTACCAGACACCACCATTTTGACAAGTTTGGTGTAATTCCCTTCAGCGGTTCAAGCTGTAGCCGAGTCTAAAGGTCCTATGGAAATTAACATGGGGAAAACACGTTTTGGGACCCCCCTTTTTTCTCAGCCCCCACTTGACGAATCCCCCCCAAACTTTCAGGAAAGGAGCGGAGCGAGCCATCTTCTTTGAGAAATTTGCGAAGATTCATCAACCAGCGCCAAAGTTATTCCCAATAGAATGTTGGGATTTCCTATGGAAACTAGGTCCTAACTATATATACCTACTGGCTACCGCCAGTAGGTAATATATATATATATATATATATATATATATATATATATATTTATGTATATGTATATGTGTATGTATGTATATGTGTGTATGTATCTATATATATATGTATGTATATGTATGTATGTATATATATATATGTGTGTATGTATGTATATGTATGTGTGTGTATGTGTATATATATATATGTGTGTATGTATGTATATGTATGTGTGTGTGTATGTATATATATATATTCACTGAAAAACCATAGGTTTCACACCAGTTATAGTTAGGAATTAGCATTTAAAAAACCTATTAAATTCACTGAAAAAACCATAGGTTTCACACCAGTTATAGTTACCTGGAAATTTTACTGACATAAAACCATTGAAATTCCCACGTTATAGTTAGTTGGACTCACTATAACTTGCGCGCCTGCAATGCACTGCTGATGATGTCACATATTACATCACTCATGACATGGTCAATGACATCACTCATGACATCACTGATGACACCATCCAGTAAATGTGTGTCTTTCTGAAAAATAAATATGTTTTATATATGTATTTGTAAAGGTGGATGGAAGAATAAATGTTTAAATAAGTGTCTAAATGGATGTTTTTAAAAAAAATTGATTGATTAACTGGCTTATTAAGTGTATCTTAGTGAATACATATATTAGCGAGTAATGTTTAAATATTTAAATGTTTGTATCAGTGTTTCACTTTGTGTATAAGTGGCTGCATGGGTTAGTGAATAGCTACATGTGTGTGTATATGGGTTATTAGATTTTTTTTAGTATCAGTATGAGTGTCTGTATGGTTTGGTGGGGGTATTACTTAGCACATAGATGCATCAATGACTGACTCACTGTTTGTATGTGTTTTGAAGACAGCATATGTGCAGGACTGTATGGGTGGATGAGTGTGTATATGTGTGTGTTAGTGAGTGAATGACTCACTAGTGTCTTCACCAGTAACTACATATGTTTTAATCTAGTATATGGAGTATTGATGTATATAAGTGAGTAAATGTGAGAGTGAGAGATTGTAAGAGTTCCTGTTTAAATAAGTATGTGTTTCTATAAGTGATTGTTTAAGAGAGTAAGTATGTGCAAGTTTCCTTAGAAGTAAGGTGGTAGTGTGTGTATAGCTGTATATGCAAATAAATGGATGTTCAATAGTTTATTTGCATGTGTGAGTATGTGTGTGAGTAACTTTTGGATGACTGTCGGTGTGTAACAGGATGTATCGGTGTATCACTCACTACATATGATGAGTGAGTATATGTATGAGTGACTATATAGAACTGTTGGTGAATGAGTGGATGTGTATATAGGTGGCGGAATTACTGAATTAGTTGTTGTAACTGGTATGGGTATCTCCATGTTTTTGAAAATGTTAGTTTCTATTTTTGAATATGTGTTTCAAGGGTTACATTACACTGAAAGGAGGTCTGTCACTCTGTCACAAGGATGGTGCCATTAGTGATGTCATGAGTGATGTCACTGACCATGTCATGAGTGATGTAATATGTGACATCATCAGCAGTGCATTGCAGGCTGGCAAGTTATAGTGAGTCCAACTAACTATAACGTGGGAATTTCAATGGTTTTATGTCAGTAAAATTTCCAGGTAACTATAACTGGTGTGAAACCTATGGTTTTTTTCCGTGAATTTAATAGGGTTTTTAAATGCTAATTCCTAACTATAACTGGTGTGAAACCTATGGTTTTTTCAGTGAATTTCATAGGTTTTTTAAATGCTAATTCCTTTCTATATCGAGTTTGTAACCTACGATTTTTTTTTAATTTGCTGTTTTGTGTGAGTATTAATTAGTATTATTTTTTTTAATAATAATATAAAAAAAAAATTGATAATTTTTTTTGGGGAGCGCTCTGGGTCCGCGCACCGGTAAGCTCTCCGGAAAGCGCACCCAGAGCGCTACTTGCGTTCGTGTAAAAAAATATGAATGAAAAGTAAATAATAACACAAGACATTTAGTACCATACTTATAAAAGCAATATTCTTTAGAACACTCTGGGACATTCTGTCATTGGGCTATAGTTGGGCTACATCTGGCTGATATTTGGGCTACATTTGCTTTTTTTTGTCTCTGGTGGCCATCTTTGGGCTACATTGGGCTACATTTGGGCTCTAACATATATATATCCAAATGTAGCCCAATATATATTTTTTCTAAGTTAATTTTCGTAAAAACCACTGGAGCACATATCTTGAGACATAGCAAAGGCACATCGGGCTACCAGTCCCTACAATTTTGCCAAGTTTGGTGGAAATTCATTCAGCCCTTCGGGCTAAAAGTGAGTTTGACCGCCCTATGGAAATTAACATAGAGAGAACACGTTTTGGGACCCCCCTTTTATCTCGGCCCCCGCTTGACGAATCCCCCCCACATTTTCAGGGAAGGAGCGGAGCGGGCCACCTACTTTGAGAAATTCGCGAAGATTCGTACACCGGCGCCAAAGTTATTCCCAATAGAATGTTGCGGATTTTCTATGGAAAGTAGATCCTAACTATAACTACCTACTGGCGACCGCCAGTAGGTAATATACACATATATATATACACATATATATATACATACACACATATATATATATACATACATATATATATATGTATATATATATGTATTACAAATCCTGAATTAGATACCGCGTCTTGAATCATGCGCAGGAACCAAACAGGACACGGACCCAGTATTCTCTTGGTGCTTATCTCTTTATTTTAGCCAGATGTCAGAGACGCGTTTCGCAGCGCGAACGCCGCTTGTTCACTCGACAATTTCATTTACTCATGAAGGCTATTTAAAGTGACAGTGCTTTCAAAATTGTGAATCACGTGATAACTTTTTGTCATAGACATGGACGAAATACTGCAATCATCGTAAAATACATTGCTTATAGCATCGGTTTAAGGATAGTAATTACATATACTCGATATACGTATAATACGCTTACAACTTGATAATTATTGGAAGTTTACACATCATGTATCATTTTGTATTCTTTTAAAATTTCTGTAAAATACAGTAATCCTTTAACCTGTTATATTGATTGTATTTTTTTTATATCTCTCACTCCATTCGTCACGACAATAAAATACTAAAGTGCTCTTAAGTGATAGTGTTGTTAAAAAACTTCATTTCCTTTACTGTTCTCCTTTTGTACTGACCAAATTTTTACATATATTTCAAGATCATATTATACGTTCCATAAAAGACATACATAGAATTAATTTCATTATTTACATTCTTCCTTAATAGTGCTTGCTTTTATCTTCTGAACATTACTCATTGACCTGGCCTATTGTATATTTGTCATTAGTTGTCCCATTTACATGTAATCCAGACACCTGTATTGATATTTTCCTATATCCCTTTCAGCATCAAATAATTTCATTCAATCACCTTATTTACATTTGTAAACTTTGTTTAAAACACAATTATAAAATATTTACAGTTTTTGAAAACCGTCTATACCTCCATTGGTCATAAAAATGCATATATACATTATTTACAACTTAAAACACCGAATTGTTTGTTATATACTAATGGTGATTTAATTTATATGTGTTTTTCAAGGGATAAATTATTTATTCTAATTAAACAGGTGACCAGTTCACAATTCCTTTATTGTACAGTTTGTATACCTCTTAATTTGCTAAGATAGACAAGTGTACATATCTTCTATGAGATTCAATCCATTAGGATGTTTTGAATCCAACAGAAGAATATACCTCGTCTCTAACCTCCTTAATTTGTTTTCTCGATCCCCTCCTCTCCTGTTTGGGGGAATTGCATCAATGAGGTAGTATTTTAACCCCTTGTTATTTGCTGCATGACAAGTTTTAAAATGACTAGCCACCGGATAGGTATTATCCATATTCGTGATGGCTCGGAGGTGCTGAAGTATACGAACTTGTGCCTGTAATTTACTAGAACCCACGTAGTTTAACCCACATGGGCATGTTAACACGTATACTGAATATTCAGTTTTACAATTCAGCATCTTGTTAATCAAGTAAGGTTTAGCTCTAAAGGGGCTGAGGTATGTTTTAGTATTTGTGCCGTGTGTGCAGGCTTTACATGTGGGACATCGTTTAAAACCTTTTAGGCTTTGGTACCAAGTAGGTTTGCCAATTATTTCTGGATCTGATACAACTAGACAATCTCTCATTGAAGGACATCTACTATACGTAATGGACACCCTCTGCGGCAGCAGGGGTCCTAATACTGGGTCACTCAATACTGTGGGCCATTCATCCTGGATGATTTTCTGTATCGTCTTATGTTGTTTGCTGTATCCTAAGATCAAATGAAAATTATTTTCATTCAAATTGAATTGGCTTGCCTGATGTTCTTTGTTCTGATTGTCACGCTTATCTGTTTTACCAGCCAATAAAACCTCCCTCACAACTGATTTTGTTTTTGCTATGGCTTTGTCTATAGTCTTTTTAGTGTAACCCCTGGCTAGGAATCTTTCTTTGCTCTGTTTTTGGGCTAGCTGTAATTCCTCTTGGGTGCTGCATATCCTCTTTATCCTAAGCATTTCCCCGTAGGGAATGCTGTTCACTAAATGATGTGGGTGCGAACTTGAGGCATGCATTAGGGAGTTTCCTGCTGTTTTTTTCCGATGAAGTGTTGTTTGTAGAGTATTGTTATTCACAAACACTTCTGTGTCCAAAAAACTCACCCTTGATTCACTTATCTCTGCAGTGAATTTTAAATTCAATTCATTATTATTCAATTCTCCCAAGAAGATTTCAGCCTCCCCCCTTGTTCCATGCCAGATTACAAATACATCGTCTATGAATCTTAGCCACATTTTGACTTTCGCTCTCACAGTGTCACCATGTGTTTCACCAGGGACTAGCTTCTCCCATTTGCCCATATGTAGGCAAGAATAACTCGGGGAGAAGCTAGCCCCCATGGCTACTCCTTGTGTTTGGCAATATAGTAAATGATTAAACATGAATACATTTTTATGTAGACAGAATTAAATCATTGCTACTAGCATCTCACTATGTTGGTGGAAAATAGGATCCCTATCTTTCAAGAAACATTCCACTGCCTCGATGCCGTCTTCATGTTTTATGCTGGTATATAATGATGTTACGTCTATTGCCATCATGATGTATTCACTGTTCCACTGAAAGTCAATTATTTTGTTTAAAAAGTCACTTGTGTCCCTGACGTAGGATGCTAATGATTTGACATATTCTTGAAGGAAAAAGTCTACATAGACCGATGTTTTCTCCAATAAGCTGTTTCTGGCTCTGATAATAGGACGTCCCGGTGGTTTCTTACAGTCCTTATGTATCTTGGGTATAAAGTATATTGTTGATTCATTTTTTAAATACTTATACTCATTCTCACTAAGGAGTTTTTTATTTCGCCAACCTGATAATTTTTTATAGTAGGCTTGATACATTTCTTTCAGTTTGCCAATGTCTGTTCTGGAATAGCATTGTCTATCATTTAACTGACTCATGGCCTCTATATATATATATATATATATATATAGTCAACACACAGTTCCCATCCGTGGAGCTGCTACGCAAATGAGGACACTCCAGCCCAGTTTTTCGATCTCCGCTTACAAATTTATTTCCTGCGCACACACACAGCTAACAAGCAAACGCGTTTCGGCGTTACCGCCTTCGTCAGTGCTCGCCAACGGAGTCATTTTTTAGTGTTTAAATAAAGTTAACATTCAAAAAACATCACGTGTTAAAAATAGTAAACATAAAAGAGGCACACTAAATTCATTTGCATTCGGCAGCCATCTTTGAATGGTTAATTCACCATCCGCATTCTAATATGCTGCTAAGGATGTTTCCTCATTAACTAGAGTTGCGTTATTTTATACAACATGTTTAGATTTATATACATTTTTATAATCTCATTTTGGAACGTTTTATCCATATTGCTCTTAATACATGTCTGCGGTATGTTTCCTCGTGTTCCTTTGCCTAGTTGAGGATGCAGTCTCATTGTTCCAGCCCTGGATGGGCATACTCACCCATTCTTAATGCAGAATGCGTCAGAGAACACTTTAAAGATTGTGCCTCAGGGTATCCTAGTAATTATGGTGCCCTGGATGGGCTTTTAATAAACTCCATGAATTTTGGAGAGATACCCTCATATAAGGTGGTTGGGGCAGCGTACAGTGTCATCATTTTTTGGTAAATTTTACAAAGAGTATTCAGCTCGGGGGGTTCTGTACAATTAATAGTATAGTTGGACCATTCCTATAGATGTGCCCACATCTCCTCTTCATTGTTCAGGCCTGTCGGGATCTTAGTCTGCAACATAATAATGTAGCGAGATTCCAACATTCTCAGCTTCCTAACCCAGTCTCCTCCTCTTTCTGTCCTCACCAGCTGATCCAGTATGAAAAAGGATAGCAAGTTGTTATTGCTTTGGTGCTCTTTTTCATAGTGGCGAGCCACTGGGTATGCCTGATCTTTCAGGTTGATGGCCCTCATGTGCTCGAGGACCCTCAACTTGGTCTGCTTGATGGTGCTGCCCACGTATTTCTTTCCACATGGGCATACCAAGCAATAAACCGTAAACTCAGAATTGCAGTTTAGCAGTTTTTGGATTTTCTTCTTTTTTTGCCCCCTTCCCGGTACCTCATACTCTTTCACTTTCTGGGAATTTTTGCAGGCCTTGCACTTCATGCATGGGTAAAAACCCAATGCAGGAGCTTTCTTTCTCTTCTTGCTCTCGAAGTGGCTACTCACTAGATGGTCCTTCAATGAGTGACTTCTACGATAGGTAACCAGTGGGTAATCAGATAGTGACTTCCCCACTATACTATCTGATTTCAATATATTCCAATTCCTGCGTAGGATTTGGAATATCTCCGATGATTTATCATTGAAGTTGGTTATTAACCTCAACGATGTATCTCCTGTCTTAACTTTATCTACCAGGAGTTCCTCCCTTGGACGTGCGTCACTTCTTCTCTCTGCCTCATCCAAAATCCCTCTGAAGTAGCCTCTTCTCTCAAATCTTCCTCTGGACTCTTTTTTGGCCTTTTTGTACTCCTGATCTGTGGAGCAGTTCCGCTTGATGCGTAAGAACTCCCCCAGTGGTATGTTGTTGACTACCGAACGTGGGTGGCAACTTCCGGCATGTAAAATCGTGTTGCCGGCGGTCGGCTTCCTATACAGGGATGTTTCTATTTTGTTATCCTGTATATAGACCCTTAGGTCTAAGTAGAAGACCTCCTCTTTGCTGATATTGCTAGTAAATCTCAAATTGAGATTATTCTCATTGAGGCTTCTAATGTATTCCTCGGCCTCCTCATGTGATCCCCGCCACACGATGAAGAGATCATCAATGTAGCGGGTCCACAAAGAGATTTTCTCCACCCACTTTTCGTTGGGCCCCGCCCAGGCCACGTGCTCCTCCCACCAGCCCACAAATAAATTTGCGTAACTGGGGGCGAAGCACGTGCCCATCGCGGTCCCCTGCAGTTGTAAATATAACTGGCCTGAGAACAGAAAAATGTTGTTTTTTAAGCAGAATTCTGTAAATGCAATAATCATATGGTTATGCGTCCTGTACTTAAGTTCCCTTCTTTGCAAGAAAAAAGTCAATGCTTCTAGTCCATCATCGTGTCTGATTGATGTGTAGAGGCTTGTAATGTCTAATGTAATCAGTAATAAGTCCTCTTCCCACATCACACCTTGTATCATTCTTAGAAAATCATGTGTGTCCCTCAGGTAAGAACTCAAATCCTTTACTAGCGGTGCCAGAAAGGTATCGATATAAATTGATGTCTGCTCCAGTAGGCTGTCTATCGCTGATACTATTGGCCTTCCGGGTGGCCAGACCTTGCTCTTATGCACTTTTGGCAAGTGATAGAAGGTGGCCAATTGAGGATGTTCGTTCTTCAAGTTTGCCCAGTCCTTTGGATCTAAGATACCCTTATCTTTCCAATCCGCAATCAGTGAATGGAATCTTGTTATGCTCTCAACATATTGTTCTCTTTTGATTGGAGCATAGTGTTCAGGTTTCTTCAATTGGCTGAAGGCCTCATCCTCATATTGCTGTTTGTTAAGTAATACGATATTTCCCCCTTTGTCACTGGGTTTAATAACGATTCTGTCATCATCCCGGAGATCATTCATCATATCCCACTCTGATTTGTTGAAGTTCCTTTTGGCACCGTTAAATTTCTTTTTTTGTAAGTTCTTCAAGCTCTCGATCACCACTTCCTGGAAGGTGTCTATTGAGTCGTGTGTTCCTCTCGGGTTGATTCTTGACTTGATCTTCATACTGCTCTTGCAGCCTTTCTGTGTAATTCCCCCTTCCTCCAGGAATTGTGTCAAGGCTTCCCTTGGGTCATCCTGAGATCCCGTTCCTTCGAGTAGTCCTTGTGCCGTGATCAGTGTTTCAATGTCTGTTCCTACCAAAGGATCCATATTCGCTTCTCCAATGGAGGTTGTCATTGTCGGCCCTTTAGGGTGTAGTTTGAATATCTTCATTAATTTCACTTTTCGTATGAACTTGAAGAGGTCAATACGTATTTGCGTATAATCAAATGCTGGCGTAGGACAGAAGGTTAGTCCCAGGCGAAGTATATTGCTTTCCTTTTCTGTTAGCACTCTATCCGAAAGGTTGACAATTGTTTGTTCGGTTTCAACCCTTATATCTCCGTTCTCTATTGCCATCTGCCCCCTCGTCTGCTGCGGGTCACAATAGGGGTGGAACGGCCCACTTCTGCCTTTTTTGCCCCTCCTTGTCTTCCTCTTGCGGCTGCAGGTGGGTGGGTTCGTGGTGTAGGTCTCTGTCTCAGACCTCGCATCACCTCGTATTCGTAAAAAACCGAATCTTCTGAGGTTGATGGAACCTCTTCTGTCAAGGCGCTATTCCTTTCAGTGGTTCTAGTATCCTGCTGTCTTCGCTGTTGCGCAGATTCGTCCTCGGATATTTCCGATTCTTCAGTGCTCAGTTCAGTAGGAGTTTGTAATTGTCTCTTGGCCTGTTGTAGATTCAGCCGTGCTGCGTCATATTTTTTCGCGAATGTTAAAATACGACCATTCGCATAATCTTTTTCGTCTCGTATAAACTTCTCCTGTTTCCTTCTCTTTATGGTGTTTTCATAGTCTATTAATCGCTGTTTCATTTGCTTACGCAGATCTTCGCTTTTCTTAGCATCCTTATCCTCGCTTATTTTTTTCTCAATCTCCTTGATTTCTTCTTGGAGTTTGGCTCTGTCAGCCCATGCGTGTTTAACGAGGATTTTTAGCATTTGATGAGTTGTTCCTTTCATAAACTCTGACCATTCCTCAAGAAGTTCTTTGTTCGGGCTCTCGTAGGAGGGGACTATAAAGATTCTTAGCCCTCTCGGGACTCTCCCCACTTCCAGGTACTTCTGGAGACTCGTGGCCTCCCACCACTTTCGTATCTCTTTCTCGTATGTCTTTTCTAATGTTAGAAATAGGTTTTTTAGAGTACCCGGTACAGTCTTTTCCTTTTGTTTTTCCTTGCTTTTAACCACTGTCTTTAGATCAAACAGGCTGCCTGCTGCTTCCTCCCTCTCACCATCCGTAAACATCTCCTAGGTGAGTGCGCTGTATTTAGGAAGGCACCGCAGAGAGTTCGATTTCTAGGGCTAAACGGAGTTAACCAGAATCAAAATAATGGAGTCCGTAGTCACTCACCAACTCCGCGTTCCCTCTACCCTCAGAAGCCTCCTCGAGTTAGGTACAGGCGTTGCTGCCGATTCCTCCGTTTTCTCCTTTCACTTTCTCCACAAATGCGAGCGGCGTTTCTTTGGCACGTCTGACCATGTCATGAATGATGTAATATGTGACATCATTAGCAGTGGATTGCGGGTCCGCGATATATAGTTAGTGCAACTAACTATATATGGAATTTCAATGGTTTTGTGCAAATAAAATAAGGTTTTTTAAATGCTAATCCCTAACTATATATGGTCTATAACCTATGGTTTTTTCAGTGAATATATATATATATATATATATATATATGCATATTACCTACTGGCGGTCGCCAGTAGGTATATATAGTTAGGCTTTTTTTCCTATGGGATTTTTGAAAATTCTATGTTGAATAACTTTGGCGTTTGTGGACGGAATTGGCTGAAATTTTCAGGAAAATGGCACATTTTGTTTCTGAGCAGCCCCTGAGATTTCGTCAAGGGGGGGCCGAGAAAAAAGGGGGGTCCCAAAACGCGTTTTTAACATTGAGTTTTCCATAGGGCGGTTGGACTCACTTTTAGCTCGAACGGCTGAATGGATTTACACAAAACTTGGCAAAATTGTAGATATGGTTTGCCCGACGTGCCTTTGCTATGTCTCAATATATGTGCTCCAGAGGATTTTGAGAAATTAACATTTTAAAAAACAGATATATCTGTGACAGCGCTCCGGTTAGCGCTCCGGTTCGCGTACTTGACGTGAAACGGAACTTGGCGAAGCGAAGCTGATTGGCTCTCCGGTGTCTGTCAACATTCTAAACAGTCCGGACCGGCCGCCATCTTGTCTCTCGGTAGGATCGAGAGACAAGAGGAGGAGAAAAACGAAGGGGGAATTTAATGAAAGGGGGCAAGGTAGACCCCTCTTGACCCCCTAGGAATGATGTTGGGGTTATTAAAGGGTCCCGTGGGGCAAATAAAAAAAAATTGATTTTTCGCGGTACAAGCGCTTCCCGGTACGCAAACCGGGTTGCTCACCGGTAGCGTAACGGGAGTTCGCCATTTTGTGTTTTGTTTTAATTAAATCACAAGATGGAGGAAAAACAATGTGGGAAATGGGTATAAGGGGGCACGGGAGACGTATCCTGACCCCCTAGGTTTTCTGAGGGTGGCTGAGGAGGCTCATATATGTTGATACATGTCTTCCAGTGGCTGCGCGTGAGCAGAATTTTTTTTTGCTGCGTGACGTCTGTTAACGTTCGATTCGAAGGAAATCAGGAAGTGTTGACCGCCATTTTGTCACTGCGAGTAAATATATTGTTCATTTCAAAGCGTTGGAACATGGAAAAGGGAGAAGGTAGAGATTGTCTTGCTGCGTAGTTTTTCTCAGGGTGTGCAGTAAGGCCCCGGTTGTGCTTATACTCACGGTGGGGTCTTCGAACACTTTAGCAAATGATGATCCAAGCTGAGGCAAAGGAGGGTGTCAGTCGGGGGGGGGAGCAATGGTGCAGTTTTCACTTCCATGTCTTTGTGTTAAAATCTGGTTTGCGATGTCAACATAATCGGCGCCACCTTGTCCCCACTCAGGCATGTACGCTCTAGCAAGCAGCAGCCATTTTGAAAGCGCTATGGCCCCTCTGCCCCTCGCCGGTCCCCAGCGCGTCTCCCTGGCACTACGAACACCCCTCCTCTCTGACCACCCCCGCTCTCTCTGTGGAAAATTAATCTGTATTGATAAACATTGTCTGCGCCATCTTGCCTTTTTTCCAATGCCACACTTTTGTTGTGCACGGCATCCATTTTAGATGCCTTGACCAGACCCACTCTCTGCACGCCGCCGATCCTCAGCACGGCTCCCCACCCTCGCAAGCATCTCCCCCACGCACTGGTCACCCCCGCTCTCTCTCGCATGCATGGGCCATAAACCTCCCCCCATCTGCGCTGCTCTTCCCTGAGAATCACACCCCGTGCCCGCCCAACACCTCCCTTTCACCCTATTCACTACCGCACCCTCTGACACTCCTCTTCCTCTGTGTCCGATTGTCCAGGCCGGTCCCAGGCTATCACCTAGCCCTGCGGATGTAGTTTATGGCCCCAACTGTAAAGAATCACCCCTCTTCAAAGGAGTTATAATAGATCAAGGCCCCCACCCCATGAGATCCGTCATTCCACACGCATCCACCTGATTGACTATTTGATTGATTGTTTG